>NC_060149.1:293723077-294024640 GCF_021461385.2 Schistocerca piceifrons | reverse complement strand
GAGGGGTACAATTTGGGGTCATACGTCTGCGCACTGAATTGAGCCCTTGAACGCTGTCATCCGCCCTGACGCCACCCACTCCGTCCAAGGGCCCTCACCATGGGTGCCACCCAGCCGCAGCAAGGGCCACCTGGCAGGACGGCCATCGCCAGGAGTCCCGATGTCCCAGAGGGACGAGTATCTACTCCATGGCATATGTGGGAAGTTTACGGCGCAGGCATCAGCAGAGCGATCCCTGTGTTGTCTGGGGGCTACAAACAATAGGGTACATGGTGGCCCCACCATAACAGACTGGCCTACCATGCTGGATATCAGGTGCAAAGAAGTCCATGGTCGTCGACGGCACAGAAAGCAACACTGCATAGTGCATGGTGGAAATCATACCCAGGAAGGTATCCTCGCCCACGAGATGGAGAATGAGTGGGACTGCAATGCGATGATGAGAGGACACGATGCACCACGTAAAGTGCCCTTCCCCAATTGGCTCGCTCTTTGGAAAAATTTTGAAGAATGGAGGTCAAACCCTACAAGGGACCAACACATAAAGGCCAAGATGTGTTAGACACCTTTTAGTCATCTCTTACGACAGGCAGGAATACAGCGGGCCTATTCTTAGCCCCAGACTAGCAGGGGGGGGGGGGGGGGGGTGAGTATCAGGACACCAGGATTGTGAAGGTTGGCTCAAGTGACTGACAGTATAGGGGAGTTATGTAGGAATTTTACAAAGGAGGATCAGGTAGTGATGGTGGGGGAAGCAGGGAACAGCCTTGATAGGGACGGGGAATATGATGTAGGTGGTGACCTGGTAAAGATAGCTACTCAAACTGGTGGCATTAGTGTGCATTTCGTGCAGCTGTTTCAGCGTCGTGATCGGTCTCATTGTAATGTCATTGTTGGGCACATTAGCATGGGGCTGGTGAGGGCACTGATGGCAGAAGACATGGTTGACATTTCAGTGGTGCCAGTTGGGTCTATCAGTAGATTGAGTTTCACCTGGCATGGCCTGCACCTAAATAGGTATGGGAAGGGGAGGCTGGCAAAGCTTATAGGTGACAGTGCAGTGGGTAGTGGTGGTGGGATCACTCATGGAAAAATTCCTGTAGTAGTTGGTGTTAGAGCTGCATCTTTCTTAGATTGAAGGCAGCTGAAAGGTATACCTGCTTAAAGGAAGTCTCTCTAAGGGCTCACCTTCCGAGGGTATAACGTTTCCAAGTAGTGAAGGAGTTTCATCAAAATATAAGAGATATTAGAGATAAAGTTAGTGAACTGCTTATAGATGTTGACTCTGAAGTTATTGGTATATCAGAGCACCACTTAAATAATTTGACAATTCAGAGACTTCCTTCACCAGGATACAGATTAACTGGCTGTTTTTCAAGGAGTTCCTTGTGAGGTTGGGGGCTATGTACGTAAAAGACAGTATTCCATTTGAGCCCATAGACGTATCACGGCACTGCACTGAACAGATGTTGTGCAGGGGCAGTTGAATTTAGTGAAACTAAACTTCTAATTGTTGTTGTTTATAGGTCCCCTAACTCCGACTTCAGAGCATTTCTGTTCAAGTTAGAGAGGGTTCTTGATTCACTTTGAAGGAAGTACCAGAAATGTGGTGACTTCAATATAAATTTTGTATATGATTGTGCACGAAAAAGGATGTTGGTAGATCTCATAAATTCATATGATCTGATGCAGACAGTGTTTTTTCCAACTAGGGTGCAGGGGAACAGTAGCACTGCCATAGACAATATTTTTATTCATTCTTCATTACTAGATGAGCATTCTGTTAGTAAAAGGGTGAATGGCCTTTCAGACCATGATGCACAACTTTTAAAACTAAGAGCCTTTAGTACTCAAACAAACATCACTTTTAATTACAAACTATGTAGGAAAGTTAATCCAACAGCAATAGAGAGTTTTTTAAACGTTGTCAAGGAACAAGAGTGGCAGGATGTTTATAGTGCCGATAACATAGATGATAAATATAATGCTTTCCTTAACACATTTCTCATGCTATTTGAGAGTTTTTTTACAATTAGAACATTCTAAACGTGGTACTTGCAGTAATAGGCAGTCCGGGTGGCTGAATAGTGGGATAAGGATATCATGTAGAACAATGTGGGAATTATATCAAAATGTTAGAAGTAGTCACAATCAAGCTACAGCAGCCCATTACAAAGAGTACTGTAAGGTGCTTAAAAGTTTTATTAGGAAGGCAAAGAGGAAAGCAAATAGAATAGGTAATTCACAGGATAAAATTAAAACCACATCGTCAGTTGAGAAGGAAGTGTCTGGTCAGCAGCACAAGGTCGACGATATAAAGTCAGTTCACAGTAAAAATATTTCTGTTACTGATACATCAGATATATGTACAGTATTTAACAATCATTTTCTGAGCATTGCTGGTGAATTAAATAAAAATTTAGTTTGTACGGGGAATCATATAACTTTCTTGGCAAATGCCTTTCCGAGATTGATGTCTGAAATACTCCTCTGTGATACAGACAAGAGGGAGATGGAGTCAATAATTAAATCACTGAAGACTTTGGACTTTCATGGAGTACCTAGCACAATATTAAAGTACAGTGCTGCACATGTTAGCCATATTTGTAATTTTTCCTTTAGGAATGGTCAGTTTCCTGAGCGATTAAAGTGTTCAGTAGTAAACCGCTTTATAAAAAGAGATAAAGGGACAATGTAGACAATTTTAGACCTATTTCTATGCCATCAGTGTTTGCTAAAGTTATTGAAAACGCTGTGTATGTAAGGATAATTGATTATTTCATATCACACGATTTGCAATCAAATGTACAGTTCAGCTTTAGAAGTTGTTTAACAACTGAAAATGCTATGTTCTCTTTTCTCTGTGAGGTACTGGATGGGTTAAACAAAAGGTTTCGAACACTTGGCATATTTTTTGATTTAACTAAGACATTTGATTGAGTTGATCACAAAATATTGCTCCAGAAGTTGGACCATTACAGAATACGAGGAGTAGCTCACAATTTGTTCACCTCTTACTTTAGTAACAGACAGCAAAAGGTCATTATTCGCAGTGTTGAGAATGGCTGTGACGTGGGGTCTGAGTGGGGTACAGTCAAGTGGGTGGTGCTCCAGAGATCAGTGTTGGGGCCACTCCTGTTCCTTACTTATATAAATGATATGCCCTCAGGTATTACAGGTAATTCAAAATACAGGGTGCTTATAAATGAATATCAGGGTTTTAATGCTTTATAATATTTATTACATTAAACTTACAGTTATAAATGATATGTCAAATTAAAGAGAAACTCAAACAGTTTTACCAAGAACCTTATAAATGTTCAATGTGAGCACCATTTGTCACACGACACACATCAAGTCTATAGCCGAGTTCTCCCCAAATGTTGATAAGTGTGTCTTCAGTGATTGTAGCAACAGCTACTTCAATCTGGTTTCTTAACTGATGGAGATCTGCTGGTAGCGGAGGCATGTACACATGATCCTTGATGAAGCCCCCAAAGGAAAAAATCACATGGCGTTAGGTCGGGTGAACGTGGAGGCCATTCAAAGTAAGCCCTGTCATTGAGCCCCTAGTGGCCTATCCAGCGCTCAGCTATAGACTTGATATGTGCTGTGTGACAAATGGTGCTCACATTGAGCATTTATAAGGTTCTTGGAAAAACTGTTTGAGTTGCTCTTTCATTTGATGTCATTTATAACTGTAAGTTTAATATAATAAATATTATAAAGCATTAAAAACCCGATATTCATTTAGAAACATCCTGTATTTCTGTTTGCTGATGACACTAGCTTGGTAGTAAAGGATGTTGTGTGCAACATTGGCTCGGTTGCAAATAGTGCAGTTCATGACCTAAGTTCATGGCTTGTAGAAAATAAACTAACACTAAATCACAGTAAGACTCAGTTTTTACAGTTTCAAACACACAATTCAACAAAACCTGACATTTTAATTTCACAGAATGAGCATATGATTAGTGAAACTGAACAGTTCAAATTTCTTGGTGATCAGGTAGATACTACACTGTTGTGGAAAGCCCACATTCAGGATCTTGTACAAAGACTTAATGCTGCCATTTTTACTATTCGAACAGTATCTTGAGTGAGTGATCATTCAACACGAAAATTAGTCTACTTTGCTTATTTTCATTCATTTATGTCGTATGGTATTATATTTTGGGGTAGCTCTTCCCATTCTAAAAGGATATTTTCGGTTCAGAAACAGGCAGTTTGGGCAATAAATGGTGTAAGTTCATGAACCTCTTGTCGACCCCTGTTCACGAGTCTGGGTATTTTGACATTGGCCTCTCAATGTATATATTCATTACTGTCATTTCTTGTTAACAATATTAGCTTACTCCTAAGAATAAGCAGCTTTCACTGAGTTAATACTCGGCAGAAATCAAACCTGCATTTGAATCGGACTTCCTTACCTCTTGTGCAGAAAGGTGTGCAGTATGCTGCTGAATCCATTATCAATAAGCTACCGCTCGAATTCAAAAATCTTTGCAGCAATCCACGCACTTTCAAACTGAATCTGAAGAGTTTCCTCATGGTTCACTCCTTCTATTCTGTTGAGGAGTTTGTTGAAAAACTAAGATGATTCTTGTTGTATTGTTGATTGCTTTTACTTAAAATTATGGACTGACTTTTTCAGGTTCATAAACATTTATTTTTATCTGTTATTACTTTTATATTGTAATTCCATGTACTGACACGTTCCATGACCTTGGAGATTTGCTCCTCAATTTGGTCCTATGGAACTTGACGTGTAAATAAATAAATAAATAAATACATAAATCTCGGACAACAGACCCAGGCACAGCACTTCTAGCACTAACAGCATCAGAAGCTACACCCCAGTCTTCACAACAGACCAAGCCTACATCATCCTCCCCTACACCAGCCAAGACAGTCAGCCCAAAGGCCACATCTAAGGGAGGAGGGATCTCCCAATCTCGCCAGATGTATTGATGGATCATTTGATATAATAATGAACATGCCTGGTGAGGCTGCTAAGTGCAGCACCAAAAGATACATCTGCCAACAGCAAGTCACAGGGAACACCCATGTGGCAGATTTAAGGGCTGCCACAGACTGCCATGGTCTCACTTGTCATCCAGCTGATGTATGCAGCAAGCTCGCCATTGTATCTTGTGACTACAGCCCTGCACTATGTGCTTTTCTCCTGGACTGTGATTTGGATTTTGTTGCTACATACTAATAAAGAAAATTGAGGATCAATTAGATGACAATCAGTCTGGCTTTACAAAAGGTAAGGTCACCAGAGAAGCAGTTCTGATCTTGTGCTAGAAAACTGAAGCAAGGCCAGAGAAAAATCAACACACACTCATAGGAGTTTTTGACCTAGAAAAAGTGTTCAACTGTAAAAGAGTGCAAAATGTTGGAAATTCTGAGGAAAATAGGAGTATGATATAGGGAAAGATGGGTAATATACAATATGTACAAGAACCAAGAGGGAACGGTAAGACTTGAAGACAACGAACGAAGAGCTTGGATTAAAAAGAGTGCAACACCAGTCTCTTGCCCCACTGTTCCATCTATACACTGAGGAAACAATGACAGAAATAAAAGACAGACTCAAGGGTGGGATCAAAATTCAAGGGGAAAGGATATCCATGATGAGATTTGCTGATTACATTGCAATCCTCTGTGAAAGTGAAGAAGAATTCAGGATTTTTTGGATGGTATGAAAAGTCTAATGAGTACAGAATATGGATTGAGGGCAAACTGGAGAAAGACAAAGGCAATGAGATGAAGTAGAACTGAGAATAGCGAGAAACTTAACATCAAAATTGATGATGATGAAGTCAATGAAGTTAGAGAATTCTGCTACCCTTGAAGCAAAATAAGAAGAGGTTAGTGCAGGAGAGGAATTCATGGTGGGCTGCACGAAACCAGTCAAAAGACATGACTGTATTCGATCTGCGCTCAACCAAACATTGTGTTTTCCAAGAATGAACTTATGGCATATGGGTAAACTGAGAGTGTGGTTCAAATTCGAGTTTATCAGACAAACCTACAGTGTTCTATGGTGTGGATGAGTGAAGTTATTTGAAATATGTTCAGAATATGGTATGGACTACAAGAAGCAGACTTACAACACTATTCTACAAAATCAGTTGGTTGATGTTACATAACTAATAAACACAACCCAGATGTGAGGAGCAGCAGACAACTTTATAAGACAGTGGTGGCTGATCAGGAGCAACAAGGGAGGCCAGACCACCTCACTTTTCTGTGGTAGTCGTGGTGGTGGTGGTGGTGGTGGTGGTGGTGGAGGTGGTGGTGGTAGTAGTAGTAGTAGTAGTAGTAGTAGTAGTAGTAGTATTAGCAATAATTATTTATACAGTAGATCTTTATGCACATTCGTCAGTGAGCATGAAAAACGTTAGCTTGTGTTACTTCTTCTTAACTGCCAGCACTTGAGAGAAAATGAAAGAATGAAAGCTTCGCCCTAACCTATGGCAGACAGAGGCGTGAAACACATGGCAAGGAGGCCAGGCACATGCCAGGCTGCCTGCAAACGCTCAGTTTTCATGGTAACCACAACATGACGGGAACAGAAGAAGGGGTACAGGCTGTCACAGCTGTGTTGCAGTGCACTTATACAGCACAGGAGGCCAGCAGCTATAGTAATGCCTCTCCAGATTTCTCTTAAGTTAGCTGTCCCATGTGCAGTGAAAATGGATGAAGCCCAGCCTAATACAAGCACTGATGTAACGCTTTCGAGTGAGGGCATCATTACTTCCTTTCAGGAGTTTTCATTTTCAAGGAGACGTGAAACTGAAAGAAACTTAATTTTGAAGAAAAGACATTAAACACAGGCATTACATTTAGAAAGATAAGTTCAAAACACTTGCATTCCAAAGCTCATTGCATGAGCAGCATAAGTGTTTATGTGCTAGCCCTACAAAAGGAAAATTATTCTTCTGGCCATATTAACTAATAAGCACAAGAAAAACTGTATGGTCCACTGAGGGTTTTGACTGTTTGAACAATCTGTACAGAGGATTAGTATGGTATGCTTCTTCTAAAGATCATCTATGTAGTTTTACTTCATATAAAGAACTACCCAAACAAGTGTTCAGTATTTTGAAGCTACTTAATGAACATCACAAACTGATGAAAATCAGGCACAACAAAGAAGTGAAAGCTAACACACACATCATGAAAATTTTAATTCATGTCACAAATCTTTTGTGTAAGTGGGAGATAGATTTCAGAGGTCATTATGAGACAGAAAATTCCCTGAATTCCAGAAATTTCAGAGCCATTTTTAAACTTGTGCTAAACAGAAACAGAGATTTCAAAGCACACAGGAAGGAAATGGACTATTTATGGGGATTTTCAAGTTATACAGACTGAACTAATTGAAAGCATAAATGAGTAGATTTGTGGTATACACATTCGAGTTTGGATAGAACCTTATTTTTGATCGTACTTCAGTTCTGGCAGCAAACTTAAATGGCCTGCATGCTAAGGTCCATGAAATTGTGCCCCAAGCTCTTTTTACTCAATGTTTTGCACAACATTTAAATTCAGTTTTGCAACAGAGCTGTTCTTGTATAAAACCATTAAGGATTTTTTTTGTCCTGGATTCAGGGTATTCCTGCTTTCTTTCACTGGTCCTTCAAGCACACAGCAATTCCCAACAGTAGTGTTGGTAAATGCATCCCTTCCAGCAGTCAAATGAAATAGAACTGTAATGCCTGAATAATATGTACCAGTCACGAAAACCATTTGGGGATACCTGAGGTTTTAAATGAAATAACTGATAGCCCACAGCCTAGTGCAACGACTACAAGAGAAGCCTCTGGTTTCAAATATACACTCCTGCACTTTGTTTTTTTTCTCTCTGCTTTTGAAGGAATATTTTTAAAGACTGAACTTGTTTTCAACATTCTTCACAAAAAAAACAATGATGGGTAGTTTTGCAACAATACTGTCTAAGAATGCATCACTTGCATAAAAAACTTAAGAAATGAAGATAAGGAGATCAACTTTTAAAATTCCATTAGACTCACAACTAATTTGCAGGCTGAAGCTTCCATGAATAGAGCTGAAATGATGAAAGAATACATTGACAATCTATTGATGTCAAAATACAAACAGGTGTACTTCAAAGCATTGGATAATACTGAAACACAACTGATAAACTGCTCTTCCTTAAATTAGGCGATACCACTCAGTTTGCCAGTTATGGACGGCATTTTCCTGTAGACAGTGTGGATTCATTATTACAAATTTATGGTGCATCCTGCAGTCACTCACGTTGTGTGTAGAACTGGAGACTGTACTTTGTACTTTCTTCCCAGCATAAAATAACATTTCATTCTGTTAGTTTGGAATATGTTATCAAAAGGATGATTGAGAATGAAATGGCTCAAATTCTTTGAGAAGTTTCAAGACTATGTTGTCTGACTGCTGCCATTCCTGCAGTGAATATTTCAGTTGAAAGCAGTTTTTCTTGCCAAATACGTAGAAACATATTTGAGGAACAGTATGGGCCAGGATTACTTATCAGCTCTTGCTTGTACCTCAAGTGATAAACCATTACTGTGAATACCTGAAAGCCGTGACACTTGGTATGACAACATTGTTGAAAGATTCAGTAAGGAGAAAGATCACCTAGTTAACTTTGTTTTACAAGTAAAATGCTCAAATGACCAATATACTAGTTCATTCATAAAATAAAAGTGATTATTATTATTATTAGTAGTAGTAGTAGTAGTAGTAGTAGTTGTTGTTGTTGTTGTTGTTGTTGTCGTCTTGGTGGTGGTGGTGGTGGTGGTGGTGGTGGTGGTGGTTGTTGTTGTTGTTGTTGTTGTTGATGATGTTGTAGTTGTTGTTGTTAGGGACACTACATACGTATACATTAACAGGGAAGGAAGGTGGATTTCCCAACATGTTTCCTGGCCTCCCCAGAATATAGGGCCATGAGTCACCACTTCTTTAAGAGTAAATGACACATTGGTAACAGATGTTCACAGAATGGCAAAACTTTTTAACATGCATTTTGCAACTGTTCTTGAAAAGATGGGAGTTGTCAGGTTCAACACATACTGCCATAGTGTATCTCATACCAGCCATTACAAATGATCGTATTAATGTAAATATGATCATCACTAAACCAAAAGGAGTAATGTCCACCACAAAATCTTTAAAATAAAAAAAATAAAAAACTAGTGGTTATGATAAAATAATAATGACATTAATTAAGTGTTCTTTTGGGTTCAGTAACACATGAAGTTATTTGTGTAAACAGGAATTTATCACTGGAACATTTCCCCCAATTGGCTCAAATATTCTGAAGTTAAACCTCTATATACAAAAGAAGACAGAATTATCATTATTATATTAGGAAAGGTAGTATATGACTGGCAATTTAACCATCTAACTACAAATAATATACTGTCAGAGTCACAGTTTGGATTTTTGAAGGGTTTCAATACCAAGAAGGCTACTTACATATACAGTGAGAATGAATTAATTTTTTTAGACAACATATTACAGGCTACTGGTACATTCCGTGCGCTGTCAAAGCTGTCTGACTGTAAATCAGAACAGATTTTTAAGTAAATTAGAAAATTAAAGTGTAATAAGAAATGCAGTAAAATGTTTCAAATTGTATCTCTATGACAGGAAGTGAAGGGTGTCAATAGGAAGCAGTACTACATAAGCTATAAGTCCTCAAACAGTGAACTAACTACGTGTGATGTAGCACAATGTCCCATCTTAAAGCCCAGATTAGATTTTGTGTATATTAAAGATGTTGCTTCAGTAACATCAAACCTTGCCACATTTGCTTTTCAAAAGAAAACATTGTCCATTATGGACTGCACAATTTTACTTTTTTTTATATTGGCCAATTTCTACTTTTTTAATCATTATAAAGCAGCCTATACATGTACCAAACACAGACATAATGAAACATGTAACTTATATTAAAACAAACTATATAAAAATACGCCAAATGGCAGGGTCGTCAATTTAACATAGGCCAAATCCCAGTACATGCACTGGGATAACCTCTAACCAACATATAGCAACAGATGTGATATACAAATCAATTCATTAGCCCACATGCGGAACAAGTTATAAACATTAACAAGACCTGTATCAAACAGGAGCAGATTGTTTATAAGACAAGTGAGAGAAGCACTTGCAATATCACTTAAGGACATATTCAACATCGAAACACTGAGAACCCCCATCATTCCATTGATAATCATCAACTTATTCTCTTGATATGTCCACAAGTGAACTATAGCCAAAAACAACTGTTGCAACATACAGCAAAAATGTTGCCAAAGACATTACAGGTCTATACCAGTAATGTATATCTATGCTCTACGTATTCTCTGTTCACTGTGTAAGGATCGGGAATAATTACATGCTTCGTTTCCAAAATACAATACATGTAATATTGGTTACAATGTCCTAAATAAACCTTATAACAGGCACTTCAACTGTGCATTACATACAGAGAGGAGTATAAAATCTAATTTCCATAATCCACATTGTTCAGCTGCATGAGCTGCATATCTATCCAGAAACATCATTTATGCACATCAGTGTTTACAAAATATGAAAGGGCACCAATCCAACTAAGGACAGGAAATTAAGGATAAAGGAAAAGTGCGAATGTTATCACAGCTGCATTTCTGAATTACAATACACACAATATTATTCATAAAACCGTAACTAAAGAAATCTGTCAACTGTGTATTATATACATGGTGTTTTTAAATCTTTTGGGTCAAACTGAAACAGGTGATGATGGGTCTACAACTGATTATTTTGAGATAGGGAGCCAATAGCTGGAAATGAATATTTAGTGCTGCATAACAACAACTTAGCTCATACTAATTATTCAAAGTGTCGACTATCAGTCTCAATGCGTGAATTGCAATGGCACGTGCAATTCTGCTGCACTCTCACAACGATGCCGGGTGTCTGTTGTAAACTGGAACAGGCAGTGGATGATAAACAGAGTACACCCCTGACCACCAGACAGGCATACTGGTGCTTGCAATTCTGCCACACTCTCGCAAAGATGTTGGGTGTCTGTTGTACACTAGAACAGGCAGCAGGTGATAAATAGCATACACCCCTGACAACGAACAGAAATATTGTACACAACTTAGCTCACAGCACATTTGTCATGTGTCAATGCGCATGAATCACACCGGCACATTAACCTGTACCACATGCACACCACTATCCCTGGTGTCAGTTGTCCACTGATTCGGACAGCTTGTGATGTGTTCATAGTTAGGTGTGTTGCTGTGTACAATGCATGAGGCACAGTCAAACATGGAACGTTACTTGTCATGAGAGTTGGCAGACATGCATTTAACCATATGACAGCTATGTGCAACACTGGCAGTCGCCCCTCATGTGCTGCATTGTTGCGCCGCTCGCCGTACATTGGGTGCTGAATGCTTCTGGCACGCTCGCCACGCGCAATGCTTACAACATGCTCACTGATTTTTTATATATTCTGTTCTGGTCTTTGGACTGGCTTTGGAAGAATTGGGGAAACTTATTTACAACATTTACACTTAATTTCCATGTGAGGTGCTTTTTTATTATAATGTATAAACAAATAATGACATTTACAATGGTGATATACTTCTACATTCTCTTAAAACAAGGTTTAATGGATTTTTATTTCTGAAATTGTTTGTGATAGGTTTTGAAGCATGGATAAGCACAAAGAGTTACATTGCATTCATTACAGCACAACTTAGTTTGTTTCCCAACACCATTTCGAGCACAGACTATGCAGGCCTTGTACTTTTCCCACTGATCTAGTAAATGCGTAGGGTGCTCTTGACATTTAGCGCACTTGCTCTCTTGCGATCGACATAAAAAGTTGCAAAACTTTCTCTAATTAAATTGAGATGAAACTTTTCGTACTTTATTTTCCAGTATAAGCAAAAGGCAGTGAACATTTCAAGGTCCAAAATATGGAAAAACAATTTACTGCACCACTTAAATGACTTCTGTGTATTTTTCACTGTTTTTATTAGCGTGTCACTTCGGTTGACTAGTCCCATTGATTTATTGTAACCTATTACCACACACGGTTTCATTTTCAGATCACCACTCTTCCGATCTCTTTTTGAAGTCAGATGCATTTCACCTTTGTGGCACGTTGATAGCATCCAGACTTCAGTCTGGTCGTGCCACTTCAGAGCAACTAGCGTTCCTGATTCTGAAGATCGGAAAGTTATTTCTCCTTTCTTCAGTTTCTCTTCCATTACTGACATTTCCTTCCATGTTCACCTAACTTTACCACATGCGTTTATCATTCAACCAACAAAATAGATCTGGACTGGTATACCAGTTGTCGACAAACAGCATATGTCCTTTCTCCAAGTAAGGGTGGAGTAATGTGGCTACTGTATTTCCAGACACTGCCATACCTTGATTATCAATTTCTGTCTGTGCACCAACATAAATGACAAAATCCAGTATATAATTTGTCTTGCAATCGCAAATTACAAGAATTTTAATTCCAAACCTACTTCTCTTTGCTGGAATCTATTGCTTTACTTTCAGACAGCCTTTGAACAGCCTCAGAGATTCGTCTATACAGAGTTCCTCATAAGGACAGAAAGTTTCCTTGAACATTTTCCAAAAATGTTCTACAATAGGCCTAATTTTTGACAAGTAATCCCCATTTAGGGGCAAAGTGTTGTTGTGGAAATGCAGTAAATTCAACAGCAAAAAATATTGGTCTCTGGAGGTTAGTTTGGAAAAAATTTGTGTTTCCAGCAAAGGATCTGTTGACCAATACTAACTCAGTTTTAACTTTTTCACTCTAGCCATCAGAAAGGCAGACACTGTAAAAACATACATTTCTGAGACATCTGTGTCACTCCACTTGTTTATTCTAGAATTTGTCGTTGGTTTGCAACTGGCTGATTGATACGTATAATACTTATTTATTTCCTAGCAAATCATTTCAACAATGCCTGTATTTACAAAAAGTCTAATGAAACAAGGCAGCTCTCATTTTCACTGATGCTTCTTTGGATTTATGTTTTCACATCTCCATTTGTTTTCTGTCGTCCTAGTGGGTCGCTGTGCATCTTCATTTGAAGATGATGAACGTTGAATAGAAGTACCCAGCAGTGGACTTCTCTTGATGTTGTCGGCTTTGCACTAGTAATTACAGATGAAGATGAATGAGAATCACAAACATATGTAGACTGTACACTATTCGTAAGAGAATCTTCTTCATCTGAATTGCTGTCTCTTGATGAGCACAGTGATTCTTCAGAGTCACTCTCCATCAACTTCTGTCTTATCTCTTTGGAGGTGAGGAGCTTTTTACACGCCATCACAATACGTAGATTCACTATGCAAACACAGGCGAATAATAGGTGATTGATGTCTGAACCAAGAATAGAGTCTCGCAGAAAGGCATGAAACTACAGCTCGACAGAAATCTCAGTAGCATTATCTGTTGTATCTAAAGCAAATTACTCATACAAATGCTGTAAGGGCCCGATAAAAGCGATGACGTTGACTTCAAATATAGTCCTGTTCCACATATTGAAACACTGTCTGTTGCGCTTAGCGCAAACAATAAGATGTGGTGAGAGTTTGCCAGTAGCACTGTAAACAAACAGATGTCTTATTCAAGTGCAGCTAAACAATAGGCAAGCAAATATCTCAGAACTTCTATAGCAGTTGGCAGCACCTGGGGCATGGCAGCACTGTACTGCTGTGACAGTCATCTGCATCCAGGACACAGCATGCTCGGACTGCTGTAGCAGTTGGCCGCAGTCAGAGGGTTAATGCTTGAATGTTAATGGATTATCTACCGCAGTGCTGTAGTGTTGAACTTTGTACAGTGTGTACTGTTCCTGAATGATGGCTCATTCACCTGTGAAGGTATTTTCAACAGCCGCAACACCCGCGTCTGGAGTTAGAACAATCCCCACACCACCCAAATTGGTGGCCACCAGCAACAATTCTCTGTCAACATAAGGGTGGACATTGTCCAAGATCAGCCAATAAGACATTGTCTGCTGCCTCCCCATTTGACTGGTTCACATTACCTGGTGTTCCTACAAGATGTGCCGCCACAGTTCTTGGAGACTGTACTCCTTGTTGTCCATGAAAGGATGCTGTTTCAACATGATAGTGCACCAGCCCACCTCAACGTTATATCTGTGAGCACCTGAACAACACATACCCTCATTGTTGGACTGGAAGGGGAAGTCCTGTCCCATGGCCAGTGAGACTGGATTTCTTCCTATGGGATTACGTCAAGATGTTGGTGTATGAAAACTTCATAGAAATGAATGAAGGCCTGCTTGCTATGGTTCAAGCTGCCTGTCTCCTGGTACAACAGACAACAGGGATCTTTAAGATGTAGCAGAATGTGATGTGTCATAGCTAAGCATACACTGAGAGTAGTGGTCATCACATTCAACAACCACTTTAAGTTATATTGCCATTATGTTCTGTACACTGCATATGTCTATAATACAATAAATATGTATTTCTGACCATTGGGTCCCTATCTTAACATAATCGGTTGTGGTCTCACTGTCACCTGTTCAAATTCGATCCAAAAGGTTTGAGATTCCCTGTACAATGAGAAGAATATGTTTTGAGATTACAGGGGCTCAACACTAAGGCTATCAGCACTATAACGAGAAGCATAGCACCCACATATAAAACTTCAATTACATCAACAATGTTGTACAATTAAATGAATTGAATACAGGCCTATCTAAATACACCATTGAGGGCACATCAGTGTTACAACAGATCAAAGTGGACCAATCCAGTTAAGGAGGGAAAATTAAGGGATAGGAGACGCGTGTGAATTCCTAATGGACCAAACTGCTGAGGTCATCAGTTCCTAGACTTACACACTACTTATACTAACTTATGCTAAGAAAGCCACACACACCCATGCCTGAGGGAGGACTTGAACATACGGGAGAGACCGCGCAATCCATGGCATGGCGCCTCAAACCACGCGGCCACTCCACGTGGCTGGAATAGGAGAGGAGGGCTGTTACCACAAGTAAAACAAAAAGGCTTCTAGGACCTTGCCAAAGTGCACATAAGCAAGGATTACCAATTACATAATGCAGCTAAAACATTAATTTATAACAACTTATTCTGCATTAACTGTTTCTTTGTTGAGAATAAAACAAAAGAGTCTACAGATGGGGAGGGAGGGCGGGACTGCTCACATTTATATAATGTTTAACAACAGACTTAAAACATTTCAAGGCAGATACAATACAATAAAGATGAGGACATGGTACTGACCTACATAAAATCATTCATACTTTACTGTAAAATAGGGTGTAAAATCACCACATACATAGGGAGAGCATTTACATAAGCCACAGTCCAAACATATTTACATAAATTACACTGGTCAACAAATGAATTTTTTTTTCATTGCATGCAATGTTTCAACACTTTTAGGAGATATTGTGGCTACTGAATTCGAATATGAAATTAGGTTTATCTAATTAGCTCCATTTTATATGTTGATCAATCCTTCAGTGTTTTGTGTAGGCGCAAACATATGACAGCATAGCACTGATATTTTTGTCGTGTAAAGCGTATGTAATTGGTTATCACAAAATAGACCCATACACATAAACATAAATTTGTGTTTTTCTTTGTGCAAGTAAAAAAAGAGTTCATCCTGCAGTCTGGGTGAACCAGCCAGATGCCTTCTATTACATATGCAGTGAATATATGCTGCAAAAACAAACAAAAAATATCAACGACTTTGTGTGGAGTGTTTGAACGGAAAAATGGAGCAAAAAAAAAGTTAACAATCTGATGTGCCAACAGTGTGGAGAGAAACCAAAAACCACCATGAAAACTGTTACATTTGTTTAGTGAATGTGAAAGGGTTCAATAGGTACAACAAACATATGAGGGAATACCCAGATTTGGAAGATGATCTATGCCACATAGTGAAGATGTCCTGATACCATTGTTTACTGCACTGCCTGATGTACATTTGTCAGACAGAGACGAAATGCAGTACACAGATGGGAGCAGTGGAAGCAAGTATGATGGATGTGCAACAAGTCAACAGTCTGCCAGCAAGGACTGAATGATCCAGTACGAGACATTAGTCTGTCAAAGCAAGTCATCGAAGCTCTAACTTTCAGACTAAAGGAAAAGAACTGTCCAAAATTAGTAACTTTCATATGTTGGTTTTTCTAGTTCCATTGTGAAGTTTTTTTCCCAAGCACATACAGCTCTACTGTATGGTTAAATTATGATGGCATCCTCTAGGGTAAAATTATCCATAGATAAAATAGTCCCCCATTTGGATCTCCAGATGGGGACTACTCAGGAGGACATCGTCATCAGAAGAGGGGGGGGACCTAGCATTCTACAGGTTGAAGTGTGGAATGTTAGAGACCTTAACTGGGGGGCAGGTAGATCAGAAAATTTAAAAAGGGAAATGGGTAGGTCAATGTTAGATACAGTGGGAATTAGTGAAGTTCGGTGGCAGGAAGAACAGGACTTCTGGTCAGGTGAATACAGTGTTAAAAATACTAAATTAAATACAGGTAGCTTAATGCAGGAGTAGCTCTAATAACAAACAAGAAAACAGGAATGTAGGTAAGCAACTATGAACAGCATACTGAAAACATAATCATAGTCAAGATAGACACTAAGCCCACACCCACCACAATAGTACAAGTTTATATGCCAACTAGCTCCACACATGATGAAGAGATTGAAGAAATGTATGATGAGATAAAAGACATTATTCTGATAGTTACGGGAGATAAAAATGTAGTTGTGATGCGGGACTGGAATTCTATGGCAGGAAATGAAAGGGAAGGAAAAATTGTAGGTGAATATGGACTGGGAGGAAAGAAAGGAATGAAGAAGCTGCCTGGTAGAATTTCGCACAGAGCATAATGTAATCAATAAAACTTGGTTTAAAGATCATGAATGACGGTTTTATGTGTGGAAGAGACTTGGAGACACCGGAAGGTTTCAGTCTGATTACAGCATTAGGCAATGATTGACTACAAAAGGGAAAGGAAAGGAAATAGTGAAAACAACAGAGGATCAAATATGTAAGGAGACAAGGCCTAGTAGAAATCCCTGCATAACACAAAATATATTGAAGTTAACTGATGAATAGAGAAAATATAAAAACGCAGCCAAATGAAGCAGGGGGAAGGGAATACAGACCTCTAAAAACGAGGCTGACAGGAAGTGCAAAATGGCTATGCAGGAATAACTTGAGGACAACTGTATGGATTTAGAAGCATATTTCAGTAGGGGAAAGATAGATACCACCAACAGAAAAATCAAAGAGATCTTTAGAGAAAAGTGAAGCAGTTGTATGAATATTAAGAGTCAGATGGAAAACCAGTACTAAGCAAAAAAGGGGAAGCTGAAAGGCGGAAGGAAGGATTGTGTAGAGAGTCTATACAAGGGGAATGAACTTGGAGGTAATGATATACAAAGGGAAGAGGATGTAGATGAAGATGAGGTGGGAGATATGATACAACACAAAGAATTTCACATCGGACTAAAAGACCCAAGTCGAAACAAGGCCCATGGAGTAGGTGATATTCCATCACAGCTATTGATACCCTTGGGACAACCAGCCATGACAAAATTATTCCATCCTCTGTGAAAGGTGTATGTCACACGCAAAATACCCTCAGACTACAGGGCGACCGTAATAGTTCCTATTCCAAAGAATTCAGGTGCTGACAGGTGTGAATATTATCCAACTATTTGTTCAGTAAGTAGAATGGAAGAATGGAACAAAAGAAGCCAACCATGAGAAAGATTAGTTTGGATTCTGGAAAAATGTAGAAACAAACAAGGCAATACTCTCCCTCCAACTTATCCCAAAACATAGGTCAAGGAGAGACAAACCTATGTTTGTAGTGTTTGTAGACTTGGAGAAAGTTTTTGACAATGTTGACTGGAATAGAGCCAGAATGAGATTTTCACTCTGCAGCGGAGTGTGCACTGACATGAAACTTCCTGGCACATTAAAACTGTGTGCCGGACCGAGACTCGAACTCGGGACCTTTGCCTTTCGCGGGCAAGTGCTCTACCAACTGAGCTACCCAAGCATGAAACAAGCCCCATCCTCACAGCTTTACTTCTGCCAGTACCTCGTCTCCTACCTTCCAAACTTTACAGAAGCTCTCCTGCGAACCTTGCAGAACTAGCACTCCTGAAAGAAAGGATATTGCCGAGACATGGCTTAGCCACAGCCTGGGGGATGTTTCCAGAATGAGATTTTCACTCTGCAGCGGAGTGTGTGCTGATATGAAACTTCTTGGCAGATTAAAAGGTAGGAGACGAGGTACTGGCAGAAGTAAAAGCTGTGAGGACAGAGCGTGAGTCGTGCTTGGGTAGCTCAGTTGGTAGAGCACTTGCCCGCAAAAGACAAAGGTCTCGAGTTCGAGTCTCGGTCCGGCACACAGTTTTAATGTGCCAGGAAGTTTCATATCAGCGCACACTCCGCTGCAGAGTGAAAATCTCATTCTGGAAATATCCCCCAGGCTGTGGCTAAGCCATGTCTCCACAATATCCTTTCTTTCAGGAGTGCTAGTTCTGCAAGGTTCGCAGGAGAGCTTCTGTAAAGTTTGGAAGGTAGGAGACGAGGTACTGGCAGAAGTAAAGCTGTGAGGACAGGGTGTGAGTCGTGCTTGGGTAGCTCAGATGGTAGAGCACTTGCCCACGAAAGGCAAAGGTCCCGAGTTCGAGTCTTGGTCAGGTACATAGTTTTAATCTGCCAGAAAGTTTCATATCAGCGCACACTCCGCTGCAGAGTGAAAATCTCATTCTGGAAACATCCCCCAGGCTGTGACTGAGCCATGTCTCCACAATATCCTTTCTTTCAGGAGTGATAATTCTGCAAGGTTCGCAGGAGAGCTTCTGTAAAGTTTGGAAGTTAGAAGACGAGGTACTGGCAGAAGTAAAGCTGTGAGGACCGGGCGTGAGTCGTGCTTGGGTAGCTCAGATGGTAGAGCACTTGCCCGCGAAAGGCAAAGGTCACGAGTTCGAGTCTTGGTCCGGCACACAGTTTTAATCTGCCAGGAAGTTTGACTGGAATACTCTACTTGAAATTATGAAGGAAGCAGGGATAAACTACATGGAACAAAAGCCTACTTACAACTTGTACAGATACCAGACAGCAGTTATAAGATTTGAGGGGCATGAAAGGGAAGCAGTGGTTGAAAAGGGAGTTAGACAGGATTGTAGCCTATCCCTAATATCATTCAAGTAAAGCAAACCAAAGAAAATTTTGGAGTAGGAATTAAAGTTCCGGGAGGGGAAATAAAAACTTTGAGGTTTGCCAATGAAATTATAATTCTTTCAGAGACACCAAATGACATGGAAGAGCAGCTGAACAGAATGGACAGTGTCTTGAAAGGAGGATGTAAGATGAACATCAACAAAAGCAAAACAAGGGTTATTGAATGTAGTTGAAAGGAATCAGATCATGCTCAGGGAATTAGATTAGGAAATGAGACACTAAAAATAGTAAATGGGTTTTGCTAATTGGGCAGTAAAATAACTGTGGCCACAGTAGAGAGGCTATAAAATGTACATTGGCAATGGCTAGAAAAACATTTCTGAAGACAAGAAGTTTGTTAACATTGATCATAGATTTAAGTGTTATGAAGTCTTTTCTGAAGGTATTTGTCTGGAGTGCTTTTTTGTGGTGCTACAGAAGAACTCTGAAGATTAGATGGGTAGTTTACATAACTAATGATGGAGTACTGAATACAATTGGGGAGACAAGAAATTTGGCGCACAACTTGAGTAAAAAACAGGATCGGTTGATAGGACACATCCTGAGACATCAATGCACCACCAGTGTAGTATAGGAGGGCAGTGTGGAGGGTAAAAATTGTAGGAGACCAAGAGATGAATACAGTATGCAGATAGAAAAGGATGTAGGTTGCAGTAGCTATTTGGAGATATAGAGGCTTGTACAGGATAGAGTCACGTGGAGAGCTACATCAAACCGGTCTTTGGACTATAGACCACAACAACAATATGTACAGTTGCATTAGTATTGCAGTCAATCTGATTAGTGGTCCCATTAAACAGAACCAACCTATCGTCGATGTGTTTATCACCACATCAGCTGTACCCTTATACTTCTCAAAAAATTAATTCCGTATGTGGGATGATGAATTGGTTTTTATGTGAAATCTGTTATGGTGTGCCGCATTGAGGTTACCTCAATGTAGTCATAAGTACTACACTGTATTATACACGGTGATTCAAAAAGAATACCACAACTTTAGGAATTTAAAACTCTGCAACGACAAAAGGCAGAGCTAAGCACTATCTGTCGGCGAATTAAGGGAGCTATAAAGTTTCATTTAGTTGTACATTTGTTCGCTTGAGGCGCTGCTGACTAGGCGTCAGCGTCAGTTGATGCTAAGATGGCGACCGCTCAACGGAAAGCTTTTTGTGTTATTGAGTACGGCAGAAGTGAATCGACGACAGTTGTTCAGCATGCATTTCGAACGAAGTATGGTGTTAAACCTCCTGATAGGTGGTGTATTAAACGTTGGTATAAACAGTTTACAGAGAATGGGTGTTTGTGCAAAGGGAAAAGTTCTGGATGGCCGAGAACGAGTGATGAAAATGTAGCACGCATCCAGCAAGCATCTGTTCGCAGCCCAGGAAAATCGACTCGCAGAGCTAGCAGAAAGCTGTAAATTCCACAATCAACTGTATGGAGAGTCCTACGAAAAAGGTTAGTTATGAAACCTTATCGTCTGAAATTGGTTCAAGCATTGTCTGCAGCTGATAAGATTAAAAGAATCGATTTCTGTGATTTTATCCTTGCTCAAATGGAAACAGATGAATCTTTCGTTTCAAAGATTGTGTTTAGTGATGAAGCAACTTTCCACACTAACGGGAAAGTCAACCGTCACAATGTCTGTATATGAGGCACTGAGAATCCGCAGGAAACAACTCAGTATGAACGTGACTCGCCTAAGGTGAACGTTTTCTGTGCCATTTCAGCCAATAAAGTTTTTGGTCCCTTTTTCTTCGAAGGTGCTACTGTAACTGGACTACAGTATCTGGAGATGTTAGGGAATTGGCTGTTCCCTCAGCTCGAACAAGAAGCACAACAATTCATATTTCAGCAGGATGGAGCGCCACCACATTGGCACTTATCTGTCCGTAATTACTTGAACGTCAACTACCCGAGGCGATGGATCGGCCGCCAGCCAGCCCGTGACAGAGCACTTCATCACTGGCCTCCAAGAAGCCCTGATCTTACCCCCTCCGATTTTTTCTTATGGGGGTATGTTAAGGATATGGTGTTTCGGCCACTTCTCCCAGCCACCATTGATGATTTGAAACGAGAAATAACAGCAGCTATCCAAACTGTTACGCCTGATATGCTACAGAGAGTGTGGAACGAGTTGGAGTATCGGGCTGATATTGCTCGAGTGTCTGGAGGGGGCCATATTGAACATCTCTGAACTTGTTTTTGAGTGAAAAAAAACCTTTTTAAAGACTCTTTGTAATGATGTATAACAGAAGGTTATATTATGTTTCTTTCATTAAATACATATTTTTAAAGTTGTGGTATTCTTTTTGAATCACCCTGTATGTTTAACCAACAATTTTGCAATTTGGTGCATTTTTTTTTTTTTTTTTTTACTTAAATATTGCATTCCATCTGTGTTTAGTATGTTTATAGGATGTTTGATAGTAACTAAAAATGCTGAAACTGGACAATATCAAATAAAATGAGAATTGTACAGCCCATAACACATAATGTTTTCTTTTGAAAACTATACCGAGCTGTGGATTCACATGTCAACAAAATTTTCAAGATGTTTTGTTGGCAGATGGTACAAACATTGTGATAAATAGCAAATCAAGTATGTTTTAGAAAGGGTGTTTAATGAAATGGGTGTGTGTTTGTGGGTTAGGGGCACTCAAAGATGAGGTTACCAGTGCACAATTGATGAAATTTTCAAGGACATGGCCGCCTCCATAACCAAATGGTGAGTGTCGCTGCCCACAGTGCACAAGGGCCCAAATTCAATCCCAGTACCTACTCAGATTTTTAGTGAGCTGGAACAGCCTGGTACAGGTCCGCTCAGCCCTTGTGAGGCCAAATGAAGAGCTGCTTGATTAAAGGTGCAGCAGCATCATCATGGTTCATCTACTGGCAATAACAGCTGGAGTGATTGATGACATGCTATTTCCCATAGTCATTGATCACTCCCCGTACTGCCTTGGAGAACAGGCCTAAGGCCTAATGCATGAGTGGTGTTTCATTACTTTTACATTAACAAATGGTTTGTTGCCAATTCTTTGTTACTACACTTTGAAAGGGTATATTATATACAGCTCATAGCTTGTACGGGGTTTGCTCGAAATATTTGTCTATGATATGATGGCAAACAGATATAAGAGGTTGATAGTGTTAAATTCTTGGGATTACAGATTGATAATAGATTCAATGGGGAGGAGCATATCACAGAACTGCTGAGCTGCCTAAATAAATCATTATTTGCAATGTGGATGTTGTCAGACATAAGTGATACAGAAATGCTAGCATGCTCTGCTTATAATGTACTATGGGATACTATTTGGAGTAACTCACCCAAGCAAGCCAAGGTTTTCCAAGGCAAAAACCCTGCAGTACAAAGCATTTGTAGTATGAACTCAGTGATGTCCTGCAGAGGCATGTTAAAGCAACCCCGAGGACACTAACTGTAACCTACTAATATACAGTATTTATTGCTTAATGGAATG
The DNA here is from genome assembly GCF_021461385.2 of Schistocerca piceifrons. Lineage (NCBI taxonomy): Eukaryota > Metazoa > Arthropoda > Insecta > Orthoptera > Acrididae > Schistocerca > Schistocerca piceifrons. The sequence continues at coordinate 294,001,822 of NC_060149.1, read as the reverse complement.
TGTTAATTAAACTGATAGCTCAGTTCATGGAACCAATACTACAAATATGAATAATGAACTTGTGAATGGTGCATGAGAAGAATACCTCGGTATTAGCTCAAATTTCTTGAATTTTCTTGTCATGGTCATTCCATGAGATGTATGTGGGAGGAAGTAATGTGTCGTCCGACTCTTCCCAGAAAGAAATCTCTCAAAATTTCAATAGTAAGCCTCTCTGTGATGGAAAATGTCTCTCTGGTAGCATCTGCCACTGAAGATTGTTGAGCACCTCTGTAACACTCCCCCACCAGCCAATCGATCCTTTGACAAAATGTATTGCTTTTCATTGGATCTCTCTCTCTCTCTCTCTCTCTCTCTCTCTCTCTCTCTCTCTCTCTCTCTCTCTCTGTCCTACTTGGTAAGAGCCCCAGATTTATCAACAATACTCAAGAATTGGTCAAACAAGCACCTTGTAAGCCACTTCTTTCATGGATGAGCTCCTTAAGATTCTTTCCGTGAATCTCAGCCAGACATCTCCTTTTCCTACTATTTATTTTAGGCGGTCATTCCACTTCAGGCCCCTCTAGATAGTTACTCCTAAATGTTTTCCAGAAGATACTGTTTCCAGCACTTCGTCATTCTGTAAATCAACACTGTCTTCTGGTGTTGCTACTTTCTTACAGACATTTGAATAACCTGTGAATGGTCTTAAAGAACTTCTGATGCTTTCTACATCATTTTTATATATTGTGAACAGTAACAAAATATCACACTTCCTTGGGGTACTACAGAAATTCCTTTTACATTTGTTGGTTTTGTTTTGTTAACAGTGACATATTGAGTTCTATCTGCAAGGAAATCAGGTCTGATACTCAGTAAACTCATATTTTTTCACTAAATGGCAGTGTGTGATGGTGTCAAATGCCTTCCTGAAGTCAAGAAACATGGCATCAACCCGAGCGCCATTATCTACCGTGCTACGGATCGCATAGAGGAACAGCGCAAACTGTGTTTTACCGGATCTCTGTTTGTGGAATCCATGTCAATTTTTTCAAAGGAGATTTTCGTTCTCCAAAAATGTCACAATTCTTGTGCAAAAAACATGTACCATAATTCTATGACACCTTGACATGAACAATATATGCCTATAATTATGTGCGCCTGTCCTATGACCTTCCTTGAAAATGGGAATGGCCTACAATTTTCTCCATTTGCTAGGTACCTTTTGTTTCTCCAATGAACTACAATAAACTGCTGTTAGAAGGGGAGCAAGTTCTTTCACACAATTTTTATGGAATCTTACAGGTATGTCACCTGATTCCACTACTAAGCAATTGTTGTTGCTTTTCTATTCCGCGATTGGTTATCTCAATATCTGCCATTTCAAGGTTCGTAAAATGATTGAAATGGAAGACTGTATTATGATCTCCCACAGTGAAACAATTTTGTTAGTTCGTTACTTAGTTACATTCAAGTTCCACAAATCATTTTGCATGATAAATCGTCATGATGTGGAACGAGTCTTTTTACATTCATATTGCAAATTAATTTGTACATCTATTTGTACTCTAAACATTATGATATAATTATTATTAATTTCCCCCCCTGAAATGAAAACAAGATATACAGATTGAGTTAGCAATTCCTACCCATCACCTTTTACTCTTTACAAACATAGAAATTCTTCTATGGAATAGAAGGAGCTGTCAAGGAGAAAATTTTTCAATTTATTTGCAAATTTTACCTTGCTGCCTGTCAGACATTTTATATCACTGAGTAAGTGGTCAAAAATTTTTGTTGCAGCGTTGGGCACCCCTTTCTGTGCAAAAGACAACCTTAATGTTGAGTAATGAATGTCATTTTTTCTTCTAGTATCGTAATTATGGACCTCACTGTTCCTTTTGAACTGTAGTGGATTATTTCCTACAAACTTCATGAGGGAATAAATATACTGTGAATCAGTAGTCAGAATGCCCAACTCCTTAAACAGATGTCTCCAAGATGATCGTGTGTGAGCACCACATATTATTCTTACAGCACGTTTTTCGGCAATGAAGACCTCTTTTCTTAAAGATGAGTTACCCCACAACATTATTCCATATGACATTACTGAATGAAAATAAGCAAAATATGTCAATTTACTGATTTCTCTCTCACCAAAATTTGCTATGATTCTAAGTGCAAATGTGCCTAAACTAAATAATTTTAGGAGTACCAAAATGTGTTTTTCCAATTTACATTCTCATCAATATGGGCACCTAAGAATTTTGAAGTTTCCATCCTATGTATTATTTCATCACCATGTGTTAGATTTATCACTGGTACAGTATCCCTAGAGGTGCAGAACTGAATAAGATGTCTCTTTGTGAAATTCAGGGTGAGACCATTTGCAGAAAACCAATGATATTTCTGAGAACTTTTTCACCATTTCTTCCATTTTTGTATGTATACTGGGAGTGACTACAATAGTGATGTGTCTGCAAAAAGAACTAATTCTGCTTGTTGTGCATTAGATGGTAGATCATTTACATAGCATATATGAGAAACAGTAGTGGACCTACATAAGAATGAGCCTTGGGGAACACCATAGAGATTTCTCCCCAGTCAGAATTATGTCCCTGGATTCTGTTGGTTGAATTACTACTAAGTACAACTTTCAGCATTCTTTTGGTTAGGTACGACATGATCCATTTGTCGGCTATACCATCAATCCCATAATACTTCAATTTATCTAGGAGTATACTATGATTCACACAATCAAATGCCTTGAATATATCACAAAAAACACCTACCAGTGCTATTTTGTTATTTAATACTTGTAATATCTGGTGTTTGAACATGTAAATGGCATTCTCCGTAAAGCAACCCTTCTGAAACACAAACTGTGATTTGCTGAGGATATTATTGATGGCAAGGTGAGATACTATTCTAGAATACATCACCTTCTCAAAAATTTTGGAAAATGATGTTGGCAGTGAAATAGGTCAGTAGTAACTGACATCTCTCTTATCACCTTTCTTAAAGAGGCTTTTAACAATGGCATATTTTAGTCTCTCTGGAAAAATGCCTTGAGTTAGTGATGCATTACATATTTTGGACAATACTGGGCTTATTATATGGGAACAAATCTTTAGTACTCTACTGGAAACATCATCAAAACCAGAAGAGCTTTTATTCTTGAGAGAATGTATGAACCTCTTGATTTCAGAAGTAGAAGTTGGTGGTACATTCATAAAATATAATTTTATGAGAGTTACTTCTTCAACAAATTGCTACGATCTTTCTCTTGAACTGTTGGTCCCTGTGTTTTCTGCTATGTTTGAGAAATGATTATTAAATACATTTGCTACCTGTGACTTGTCATTTATGACCATACCATTCAATTCAATAGTAATGTTATCCTCTTCTGTGGTTGGTTGCCCTGTCTCTTGCTTCACTACACTCCATATTGTCTCAACTCTATTGTCAAATGTACCAATTTCTGACATTATGTGCATGTTTCTTGATTTTTTCATAATCTTTCTTAGTAATTTTGAATAGTTTTTGTAGTGAGCAGGGTCTCTACTTGTTCTTGCCAAAAGACATATTTCCCTTTTCCTTTCACAAGACACTTTAACCTCCTTAGTGATCCATGGTTTTTACATGGCTGTTTAATGTTTCTTCTGATTAGCTTATGTGGAAAGCTATTTTCAAATACTGATATGAATTTATCATGGAATAGATTAAATTTTATATTGGCATTTCATTCTTTATAAATTTCATACCAGGTTGTTTCTTGTAAACTACTCTTAAAAATATTTGCCCTGTAGTCATTAATGATTCTGACTATTTCCACTGAGGTGTATCCACATTGTAGGGCACTATGTCATTTATCCTGACCAACTGTGCATCAAGATCAGAGAGAGCATTTCTTACTGTGTAAACAGTTATTTTCTTGCTTTGTGCCACATCAAAGACAACATTATCAATTATGGACCTACTGTCTTTATACACCCATGTTAGAAAGTTAACTATTGAGATCAAATTGTAGGATCCAAGTAAGGTTTCCAGATCATTTTTTCTATCAGAATCCTTTAGAAAATCTACACTGAAGTCACAACAGACAACTGCTTGCTGATGTCTGACAGACAGCACAGTAAGGAATCCAGATTCCTCATAAATAATTCAAAATTTCCCAGTGGGGATCTATATACTGTCACAATTAAAGGTGAACTGTTTTTCAGTATTAATTCACAATCACACACTTCTATGTGTTGATCGCTACAAATACGTGTCAACACTTTTGAACTTGTATTCTGTCTTAATATATGCAACACATCCTCCCTTTCCCATATTAGCTCTGTGTGAGTAAGCTGCTAGACTGTAATCCTTTATATGTAACTTATCTAACCCTGTGGTTATGTGGTGCTCAGACAGGCACAGGATGTCTCTCTCTTCCTCTAAATTTTGCACACAGGCAAGAAGCTCTTCTACCTTATTACTCAGTCTTCTAATATTTTGGTGGAATAAGCTAACCTTACTTTTCTGTGCATTCTTGTGGGGCTCTTCTGTTATAGTGCCTTCTTGCAAAACAGGGTGTCTGAAACTTGATTCTAACCTAAAAAAGGTGTCCCTCCGACACCAGTAACCACAGGAATCTTGTATTGTGTAATGGTACCCCCCCCCCCCTCCCCCCGTACATGTTCAGCCAACCTATATTTCACTCTCCTACTCAGGTGCAGGCTATGTCTAGTATAACCCCATCTCACAATTTCACAATTGTAGCAACAGGCACTGCACTCATATGAGACTCCATTTCAGTCAGCAGTAACCTGCTTGACTCAGAGTTAACAAGGATCACAGCAATATTAACCCAGGCTGGTCAGGGTGCTGCAAGACCTCCATGAAACTCTCATTTGTGTGTGTAGTTGCTACTCCTATTTTATCCAGGTCATGCCTAATGCTGTAATTGCTGTTCTTAGACAGGCTATTTCCTGCTCCACCTACTATAATAACCTGATCCTCTTTGCCAAAATCCGTGCACAGTTTTCCTATGTCCTCTGTCACCTGGCTAAGGCTTCACAATACTTGTGACCTGGTACCCTGCTCCTAGCTTTTCCTGCACCATCTGGCCTACATCCCTCCCATGGCTACTAACTAGCACCAATATTCTTTTCTCACTACTCTCTTTTGGTATCGACCAACACCGAGTTACTGATTTTACATAAGACCAAAACCTCTTATGATTTTAAATCATTTAAGTCATTGATCGCTTATCTCATTGCTCTCCTTATGCTCATTTTTGCTTTATTTAGCTTTTGTTTGTCGGCTACAGTTTGACTTAATTTGGATCAGTGTTGAAGCTCTCTCTGTTTAGGAAGCAGTTTTCTAACATGGCTATTAAATCATGGTGGGTCTTTCCCATTCCTTACGACCTTGTTTAGGACATACTTGTCTAAGGCATATTGAACAATGCTTTTGAATTCTTCCCATTTGTGGTCCACATCATCATCTCCAGCACCGAAAATTTGATGTTAACTACTCAGATACTCTGCAATTTGTATCCTGTCACTCTTGCTAAGCAAACATATTTTCCTACCTTTCTTAACAATCCTTGCCTCGTAGTCATAATTGCTATTACAGCCTTATGATCACTGATGCTTTCCTCTGTGTTAACTGATTCAATACGTTCAGGTCTGTTTGTTACTTGTTCTCACATGTTACACTTGAAGTAATTTTCACACAAAACATTTAGGATAAGGTCATACAAATATCTGTCCCTGGCACCAGTTTTGACTGCATGACTCTCTCAACATATACCTGGCAAGTTGAGGTCAACCCCCAATTACAATGCCATGATCAGGAATGTAATTAATGATACTGTGCAAGTTATCTCTAAAGAACTCAACCAGTACAGTTCCTGGACCAGGCAGTCTATAAAAGCATCCAATTACCATTTTTGGCTGACCTATGATTTATAACTTCAACCAGATTAGTTCACATTTGGAATCTGTGATGACCTCGCAAGATATTATCAAATGCTTTTGCAATAAATACACTGCCACCATTGGTAAATAACCTATCCTTATGATAAATACCCCAATCTGAACTTAGGCTTTTCTTGTCACTCACTTCTGGTTTCTGCTCTTTCCGTTCCTATTACCATCTGGGCAACATAGCCACATAGCCTTCAGTAAGTGACACTAATTCTGGGATCTCTTCTTGAATGCTCCGGGCAGTTTCCTAATATCATACTAATCTTTTCTATATCTGATCTGTGAGGAGAAGTATTCTCTGAGAACATTGTGGCTGATGTATCTCCAATTTTGGCAGGCTGTAGTTCACCCCTGACCTAATAAGGGCAACCCTATGATTCTCCATCCAATAGCAGAGGTCGAGAAATTTGCATCCAATACAGTCACAGAATCGCATCCAATGACACCACTGGCAGAGGAAAACATGATGGTTGGTTGGGCCAAATTAGTCCATCTAGGGCCAGAATGTGGAATTACTCTACAGTGGACAACATAGTTTACGTTAAACTGAAAATCTCTGAAATGAGTGACAAGAATAATAGAATCCTGAGGAGATGTCTTGAAATTCAAACACAGAGATGGTAATGTTAGCGATGTAGCAGTTATGCATGCAGTACTTGGTATCTGCAGTCACAATTTTCGAGCTACAATTTGAATTTACAGATGGGAGATAAAAAATGTAGTATTGTCCTAAGGCAAGGTGCTCGATAATTTTGCAGAAACGTGGTCAACTGTACGTAAATTCCTGGTGCTTAACAGAGTTAGGCAGTTAAAATGGATCTCCTAAAGCACATATCTTCGTTTATCACAGTATGTGCCCATCATGCTATAGTACTATACGAGGGTAATCCCAAAAGTAAGGTCTTGTATTTTTTTATAAGTACATAGACCTGTTAATTTCTACAATGGTTTACATCAGTTTACAGCTTGAACATTTAGCTATTTTTTGGCATAATCACCATTACTGTCAATGCATTTTTGTAGATGCAGTGGCAGTTTTTGTATGCCCATGTCATACCAGCTTGCCGCCATGCTGTTCAGAAAGTTATGAAGCTCTTCTTTCACCTCATCATCGAAGCTGAATTGCTGGGATCACAATTAACGCTGATAGGTACTGTGAGACTCTGAAAAAACTCAAACGGGCAATTCAGACCCTGAGAAGAGGAATGTTGAGCAAGGGCGTAGACATTCTCCATGACAACGCTCGCCCACATATTGCTCGGCAAACCATTGCTCTCCTGCAACAGTTTCAGTAGAACATACTGACCCACTCACCCTATAGTCCTGACTTGGTGCTCAGTGACTATCACCTGTTCCCTAGATTAAAAGAACATTTGGCCAGAAAGCGATTCAGCTCTGACGACAAGGTGAAAGAAGAGGTTCATAACTTTCTGAACAGCAGGGTGGCGAGCTGGTATGACATGGGCATACAAAAACTGCCACAGCATGTACAATAATGCATCGACAGAAATGGTGATTATGTCGAAAAATAGCTAAATGTTCAAGCTGTAAACTGATGTAAACCTTTGTAGAAATAAATAGGTCTATGTAATTATAAAAAAATAGGATACCTTACTTTTGGGATTACCCTTGTATGATGGCCAACCACACATGTCTGCTGGCTGTGGCTTGCTGGGCCACATTTGCACACTCTGCATACAACATTGAGTGGTGCAGATACCCGCCGGGGTAGCCACAACCCCCCATGTGAAAATGGCTCTGCACACAGCAGCAGCCACTAGACTCAAACCTGCATCTCAAATTGTAGGCAGCACTTTAAGTGATGATATTAACTTGGAAACTCTCATGGAAATTTGTGATGATGCAGAGCTGACAGTGCTGAACTGAGAAAGGCCACAAAAGACTGATGTTCTCCACGAAATTCACGCCTCCGGGACCAATGCTGAAAAGAAATAAAATTCCAAAAGGAGCTCATCTAAAAAAGAAACAGAGACTGGCACACAAGGATGCTAACGAAGTAGCACTGCCAATTCAAGAAAAGGCAAAATAAATTAGTAGTCTGCTGACCCAGAAAAATCCTGATTCAAGCCACTTTATGTCAGGACCGATGGACACTGATGCGACAGACACCCTCACAATGAGTACATACCACGAGGTGCCCTATGACTCTATTGGAAGCCTGTATCAACATCCTATGTCAGATCACTGTGAGCCTGAAAAAACAGAAGACACTTTGTACTGGACCACACAAACAGGGAACTGGCAGCAGCAGAAGTGGAAGAAACAGTCATGAATAATGACATGGCTGCAATCCCAGAATTTGTTGAAGATTCACTGTCAACTCAAAAAGAGAACCAATCATCTACAAAACAGAATACTCCCAAAGAACTGATTTTGGAACATTAGCTTGTGTTGGACTGCCTTGCAAGCAAGGACCATTAGCTCCCAACATGCACCTCAGAACATGAACCAGCCTTAAGTCTGTAGAACTGCTACTTTGAATATAAATAAGATCTGACCTTACCTGCAACTATACACATTTAGACATTATGTTATCTCAAGAAATAACTGAATACAATGCTATCACTAATCTGGGAAGTGGAGCAGATTTACATACAGCCTTTTCGACGAAAGAAGGGATTATGATAAAAGATGTGACAAAACTACTAGCCAGCAGAGGGATCACTGTCACCATTAGCCGTACACTGATAATCAATGTGTACGCTCCATCAGGAAGTAGCAATAGGCAATGCAGGGCAGATTTTTTTTTTTTTTTTTTTTTTTTTTTTGAAAGCACCAAGACCACATAATATTAGCAAGTGATTTCAATTGCACGCTATGCCCAAGAGATAAGATGCCTAACTTAAACAAATCTGCAGAACTGGAACATTTCATTCATGAAATGTGTTTAACTCATACATGGGACTTGGGAAAATACGCAAGGACAACACCTAGTTTCACACACATCACAAGCCACTCTGAAAGCCAGCTTGACAGAATTTATGTTTCAGAATATTTAATGACCAAGACCTACACTCCAAAGTTTGAACAACAATTTTCTTTGACCATGCTGCATGTATATGCACTGTAAACATGAGTAAGCAAGAAACATTTCAACCCAAAGGAACTCAGAAATGCTCATCGCCAAGATGAAAAATGTCAGCTTACCTTTAACACAACACAGAAGGAATGTGAAAGGAATTTAGCACACTACAACTTGATAACAGAATGGTGGCTAAAACATGTCAAACTTAAAATAATGAAAATGTTTAAAATTTGTGCAAGAGACAAAAATTCATAGCAAAAGAAAGCAACTGAATTTTATTTTACTTGTTTCAGAGCCTTATACAAATTAGACCCTGTCACAGACAATTATGTGCACATAAAAAAAATGAAAGCAAAACTTAAGCTACAGGAGTCAGGTGGCTATAAAATAAGGACCAGGTCACAGAGCATAATACAGGAAGAGGAACAATCCATGTTACATGACATCTGCAAAAATAAAGGAATGAAAAGGGAAAATAAGAACATATCTAAAGCTACATTATGGCACCATAGTCCAGCAGCAAAACAAAATAAAATATAATGTCTATGAACACCTGGAGGAGCTGCTGACAATGAACCATGCCAATGAAGGAATAAAGCAAGAACTAATACATAACCTGCAAGGAAAATGAAGCACAGCTGAAACAGAAACACTTACAAAAGAAATCAATGAACAGGAACTGGAATATGCTGTATCATGAAGTCCAAAAAATAAATCTCCAGGACCCAACAGACGGAGTGTGGAATTTTACAATGTATTTCAACAAATGAAGTTAAGCTATTATGTATGTGTAGTGAATTACTGGAACTAAATTTTAATCTTCCTAAAGAGCTCATGGAAGGAATCACTGTATTCATCCCTAAACATCAAGGAAGCAGATTAATTGATTTTAGACCAATTATGTTACTGAACAGTGACCATAAAAGCATGGCATGTATCATTTCCCACAGACTTAAAATGCTAATGAATGCAATAATTGGTTAGTACCAGTTAAGTGTAGACATCGACAGGAAGATCCTTCACTTCTTACGTTAATACAGAGACGGAATCACTACTACAGTGGCATAAAAATCAAGTGTGCTTTCGTTTCACTTGATTTTTCAAAAGCATTTGACACAATAAACCATCAATATCTTGTGAACACTGTGCAAGCTATATATTTTACTAACCTTATGCACTAACATCTCAGTACAGGTGTTACACTGAAGTCGGGCTTGGCTAGCACTTGGATGGGTCACTGTCCGGGTCTGCCAAGTGCTGTTGGCAAGCGGAGTGCACTCAGCCCTTGTGAGGCCAATTAAGGAGCTACTTGATTGAGAAGTAGCGACACCAGTCACGAAAACTGAGTACAGCTGGGAGAGCAGTGTGCTGACCACATGCCCCTCTGTATCTGCATCTGGTGATGCCTGAGGGCTGAGGATGACACAGTGGTCAGTCAGTACCATTGGGCCTTCACAGCCTGTTCGGGTGGAGTTTGTTTTTTATATATTTTCATTTTCCATAAATCTGTATTTTAATATCAAGAAGATCCTTGATTGTTGTAACATACATGGAAGGAACAACCTTAAATTTAAAAGGCACTAGAGATTCAATTTAGCTAGAAAACCAAACAGAGACTTCTGAGACAAGAAGGAAAAGACAATTTTGTTCTCTCATTTCCTTACAATGAGAAGAAAATTCATTCAGAAAAAAGTTAATGTCACTGCCTTTGGTGTAGAAGGACCCAAGTTCAATTCCTGGTGCCTCCTCAAACTTTTTCCAAGATACAGGGGCCTGGTACTAAGTCCGGCCAGTTGGAAAAGGCCTAAGGCCTAATGCATGAGTGGTGTTAGTTACTTTTACATTAACAAACCGTTTGTTGCCAATTCTTTGTCAGTAAACTTTTTTTTTCTGAAAGAACCAAGACCACATAATATTAGCAAGCGATTTCAATTGCACGCTATGCCCAAGAGATCAGATGCCTAACTTAAACAAATCTGCAGAACTGGAATATTTCATTCATGAAATGTGTTTAACTCATACATGGGACCTGGGAAAATACGCAAGGACAACACCTAGTTTCACACACATCACGAGCCACTCTGAAAGCAAGCTTGACAGAATTTATGTTTCAGAATATTTAATGACCAAGACCTACACTCCAAACGAGGTTTGCTCACAATATATGTCTATGATATGACTGCAAACAGATATAAGAGGTTGACAGTGTTAAATTCTTGGGATTGCAGCTTGATAATAAATTCAATGGGGAGGAGCATATCAAAGAACTGCTGAACTGCCTAAATAAATCATTATTTGCAGTCATATTGTTGTTGTTGTTGTCCACAGACTGGTTTGATGCAGCTCTTGCAACCTACATCCTTCTGAATCTGCTTAGTGTTTTCACCTCTTAGTCTCCCTCTATGATTTTTACCCTCCATGCTTCTCACTAATAGTAAACTGGTGATCCCTAGATGCCTCAGAATGTGTCTTACCAAACAATCCTTTCTTCTAGTCAAATTGTGCTGTAAATTCCTCTTCTCCCTAATCTATTCAGTACCTCCTCATTAGTTACGTGATCTAGCTGTCTAATCTTCAACATTCTTCTGTAGCACCATGTTTCAAAAGCTTCTATTCTGTTCATGTCTAAACTATTTATCATCCACATTGCACTTCGATACATAGCTACAGTCCATACAAATGCTTTCAAAAAGGAATTCATAATACTTAAATCTATACTCGATATTAACAAATTTCTCTTCTTCAGAAATGCTTTCCTTGCCACAGCCAATCAACATTTTATATCTTCTCTACTTTGACCATCATCAGTTATTTTGTTTCCCAGATAGCAACACTCATCTACTACTGTAAATTTCTCATTTCCTAATCTAATTCCCTCAGCATCACCTGATCTAATTCAACTACATCCCATTATCCTTGTTTTGCTTTTGCTGATATTACATCCCCCTTTCAAGACAATGTCCACTCCATTCAACTGACCTTCCAGGTCCTTTGCTGTCTGATATAATTACAAGTTGTTAGCAAACCCCAAAGTTTTTATTTCTTCTCCATGGATTTTAATACCTACTCCAAATTTTTCTTTTCTTTCCTTTACTGCTTGCTCAATATACAGTTTCACTCCCCTCTCAATCACTGCTTTCCTTCCGTGCCCCTCGACTCTTATAACTGCCATTTGGTTTCTGTACAAATTGTAAATAGCCTTTCGTTCCCTGTATTTTACCCCTGTCACCTTCAGAATTTGAAAGAGAGTATTACAATCAACATTGCTAAAAGCTTTCTCTAAGTCTACAAATGCTAGAAATGTAGGTTTGCCTTTCCTTAACCTATCTTCTAAGATACGTCATAGGGTCAGTATTCCTACATTTCTACAAAATCCAAACTGATCTTCAGCGATGTCGGCTTCTGCCAGTTTTTCCATTACTCTGTAAAGAATTCATATTAGTATTTTGCAACCATGACTAATTAAACTGATAGTTTGTTAATTTTCATACCTGTCAACACCCACCTTCTTTGTGATTGCATTTATTATATTCTTCTTGAAGTCTGAGAGTATTTTGCCTGTCTCAGACACTTTGCTCACCAAATGGAAGTGTCTTGTCATGACTGGCTCTCCAAGGATATCAATAGTTCTAATGAAATGTTGTCTACTCCTGGGGCCTTGTTGCGACTTAGGTGTCTCAGTGCTCTGTCAAATTCTTCACGCAGTATCATATCACCCATTTCATCTCCCTCTACGTCCTCTTCCATTTCCATAATGCCCTCAAGTACATCACCCTTGTATAGGCACTCTAAATACTCCTTCCACCTTTAAGCTTTCCATTCTTTGATTAGAACTGGTTTTCCATCTCTGCTCTTGATATTCATACAGGTTGTTCTCTTTTCTCCAAAGTTCTCTTTAATTTTTCCTGTAGGCAGTATCTACCTTACCCCTAGTGATATATGCTTCTACGTGCTTACATTTGTCCTCTAGCCATCCCTGCTAAGCCATTTTGCATTTCCTGTCAATCTCATTTTTGAGACATTTGTATTCCTTTTCACCTGCTTCATTTACAGCATTTTTATATTTTCTCCTTTCATCAATTAAATTCAATATCTCTTCTGTTGCGCACAGATTTCTACTAGCCCTTGTCTTTTAACCTACTTGATCCTCTGCTGCCTTTACTATCTCTTCTCTCAGTTACCCAGTCTTCTTCTATTGTATTTCTTTCCCCTGTTCTTGTCTATCGTTCCCTAGTGCTCTCTCTGAAACTCTTTACAACCTCTGGTTCATTCGGTTTACGCTGGTCCCACCTTCTTAAATGCCTACCTTTTAGCAGTTTCTTCACTTTTAATCTACAGTTCATAACCAATAAATTATGGTCAGAGTCCACATCTGCCCCTGGAAATGTCTTACAATTTAAAATCTGGTTCCTAAATCTCTGTCTTGCCATCATATAATCTATTTGAAACCTTAAAGTGTCTCCAGGCCCCTTCCACATGTACAACCATCTTTCATGATTCTTAAACTTAGTGTTAGCTATGATTAAGTTGTTCTCTGTGCAAAATTATACCAGGCGGCTTCCTCTTTCATTCTTTACCCCCAGTCCACATTCACCAGCTACTTTTCCTTCTATTCGTTTTCCTACTATCAAATTCCAGTCACCCCATGACATTTAAATTTTCATCTCCCTTAACTATCTGAATAATTTCGTTTATCGCATGATACATTTCTTCAATCTCTTCATCATGTGCAGAGCTAGTTGGCATATAAACTTGTACTACTGTGGTGGATGTGGGCTTAGTGTCTATCTTGCGTATGATTGTGTGTTCAGTACACTGTTCATAATTGCTTACCTGCATTCCTATTTTCTTATTCATTATTAGACCTATTCCGGCATTAAGCTACCCCTATTTGATTCGGTGTTTTTAACACTGCATTCACATGACCAGAAGTCTTGTTCCTCCTGCCACTGAAGTTCACTAATTCCCACTATATCTAACTTTAACCTATCAATTTCCCTTTTTAAATTTTCTAACCTACCTGCCCGATTAAGGGATCTGACATTCCACACTCCGATCTGTAAAATGCCATTTTGTTTTTCTAATAACGATGTCCTCCTAAGTAGCCTCAACTGGAGTTCCAAATCGTGGACTATTTTATCAGAATATTTTACCCAAGAGGATGAAATCATCATTAAACCATATAGCAGAGCTCCATGCTCTCAGGAAAAATTACTGCTGTAGTTTCCCCTTGCTCTCAGCCATTAGCAGTACCAGCACCGCAAGACCGTTTGAAAAGACTGCTGCCTCTCTTCAGAAACCATACATCCCTCTGTTGTGATTGCACCTACAGTACAGCTATCTGAATCACTGAAGCATGCAAGCCTCCCCACCAATGACAAGGTCCATGGTTCATTGGGGGAGCGGGGGTCATAGGTGATACAAAAATGCTAGCATGTTCTGCTTATAATGTACTATGGGATAATTTTCTGGAGTAACTCACAAATGCAAGCCAAAGTTTTCCAAGTCAAAAAGCATGCAGTACAAACTATTTGTAGTGTGAAATCAGTGATGTCCCGCAGAGGCATGTTCACGCAATTGAGGACACTAACTATAACTTACCAATATACTTATTGCTTAATGAAATGTGGCATAAATAATATACTTCTTAATCACGCCAACAGCTCACTTCATGGAACCAATACTACGATTACTGCTTAAAGATTTTAAGTAATTTACTTTGGGTCAGGAAGCTTTCCATTATTCATGAGTACACATTTTCAATCACTTGCGAGGAGTAATAAAAAATTAGTCTATAAATAAAGATCAGTTTCAAAGGAGCTTATTGGGCTTATAGGTGATTAACTCTTTCTACTCCACTGACGAATTCCTAAACTGAACCAGTTTATGTAAATACTGTTAACAATACCAAGTTATGTGTTACGTGAAATCTGACTTCCATTTTTCAGGCAGCAATGTGATAAATATAAGTAAATGGGCTATGTTTCAGTTTTCTTTACATATTCTACATTCATAAGAACCATTTCATCTACAATTTGCAGAAAATGGATTTGCATATCACTTTAAAAAAAAAGTAGTTGTCCCCAGGGAAAATGCTAATACCATTTCTAGGCCTCATAATGCCCTCCATTCGGCTAGGAATACAGTCCAAAATTTTCTTCAGGTAGAGCCATGCTATATCCAGCTGAAGCTGCTCACAGATGAATAGAACCCACAGAGCTACCAAAGTGAGCATATAATGATGGCTGTATTTTACCACTATTACAGAGGCCCAGGAATTTTCTACAGGACGGGTCAGTAGACCCATGATGCGATTCTCAAATGTTCATCAGACTAGAAATGTACACATGCAGTCCTGTTAATGCAGCTGCTGTCATCTTGGAAGATGGCCAGTGTCCACCCCATACTTATCATGGAGATATAGTAGAAAGGGAAACACCCAGGCATCAAGAATGCTGAAATAAACATTCTGGTTCACATTCATAGTAACTTGAATGACTGGACACAAAATACGGTATGAGAAACACCCCTAAAACATCACATAACCACATCCAGCTTGAACTATACTGCCAACACACTGTGGGTTAAATGCCACACAGGGCTGCCAATGAACTCAGTGCCTTGCATCATCAGAAAATAGGCAAAATTATGAGTCATTGGATCACACTATACGGCTCCTGTGAGCTACTGCACAGTTTCTGTATTGTTTGGCTTCATGCACCAGCTGCGAACAGTGGCTATTTGCAAGGTACCTATCTCCAAGTGTTTCATCAGGTCACTATGCTTGCCCGAAATCTGGTTGAGATGGACCTGCATTCAGTGAATCAGCAATTCCTGTCAAGCTGGAAAGCAACTGGCATCATTAGTCCACGAACATGTCTCTGCCACTTTTCAGTTAAGATATTTTATGACCACTGTTCTCAAGCCATTTTACATGGCTCCAAATGGTGCATCATTGTAGCAAGTTCCATAGTCTGCATTGATACCCCAGCAAATGAGGCAGCTGTGACATACACACCAATTCACTGCCATGACATTTATCAGCAGTGTTGTTCCTTATTAGTGCCTGCTACCAGATCTACGCCATCTACAGTGATCCGAAGTGACCTGTGTGAATGTTTAAGGAGGGAGATTAATATTTGATGCAGAGAATTTATATTATGTGCTGATCTGGTGAATAAACTTGTAGCCTGCATTTTTTGAGTGCCACAGCAAACAAATGTCCAGTCTGATGAAAGAATGGGTGATAAAATATGATATCAACTTATGTGCAAAGCAATGAAGAGGAATTCAAAATTTATTCCTCGCACATGAGGATGAATAAATTCTTTCAAAATTATTAATTGTGCCAGCTGATCTTTGCATAACTGTGGCAAATCTAGTAATCAGTCATTAGTGGCAATTTTCGATGCAATTAAGAGCATACACACAGCTAAAACACAGAGGAGCCTGGGTAGTTGTTAAGGCATAATATTATGATTTGTCACTTAAGTCTTTCCCGTCAGTTGCTGGAAAGGAAGAAGATATGCTTCATGAAATGAGTCAAATGTGGGAGACAAATAAAGAAATGACGGCAATTGTAGAACAAACTCTTGGGTTGTTCAAACTGTGAATTCATAACACAGAGGAAGGTACTTATGATTTGTGCTGAATTACTGTGATTATATTTCTGCAAATTATTTATGGTTTGGTCTTTTACTTTTTGATAACAATACCTTGATGAGGAGAGTATACGACATTGAAAAGAAATTGCAGCAATGCATTGTGTTATAAACGTATCTGTGAGAAGAACAGAGTATGTTTCGAGCGGCGTATTATTTTTTTATCTTTTTAAGTACTAGTGCTTTCGAACTGAGTAAAATTTGTTTTTTTATGTTTCTGTATTATACAACAGTTTGTACATTTCGATTATAGATGTATAACCATGATTTAAAATATGGGCATTGGAAAAATGCAATACACAGAAAGACTGCTGGTATTTTCCAATTTACAATGGACAAAACTGGTTGTGCGTTAGAGGAAGCGATTTTATACAGTTGTACGCTAGAAGAAACTGCAATAACTATATCATTGCTAAGTTTACATAGGTGCTCGCATGTTGATTATCTGCGGCATGTCGTTGTCTGTATGCTCATATAAAATATACATTTTCTCATTTACTGAACCAGACAACTGTACAAATAATCCTATTACGGCAACATACCCGTCTGCCAAATGTTCTTGGACAGTGTACGTCTTTCCACCGACGGCAATTTTCGTTCTTGAACAAGCACAGCCCATTTTTACCACACATTCATAAAAGATTTAAATTATTTGTAAAAATTACACATATTGTAAAATAATTACACATTTATCAGTAACGTGATGTAAACACACTACGTCACATGTCAACACCCAAACAAACACAAAGATAATCTCCAGTCTCTACAACTTTTTTTATTCGCTTCTATCATACAAACTTTTTCGCCATCACAAATAAATGAACTGGCACACATAACAAGGTAAAAAAATTTTTCTTCGTTATACGTACTGTTTAGGGCATACATTCTTATGTTTTCAAATGAAAATTATTGTAATCAGATTACAAAACACAGTTGGCTGCTAAAAATTCATTTGTTAATTAAGTTCTTAAGTTAAGTTCAATTCATTTTAGATTATTAAGTCTGCTTTCGCTAGAAACCGGGATATGGCATCATATGTACTCCTGGTTGAGTCTCCGTGAATTAGGATCGTACAAAGCGGCTGGCAGTGAGCAAGTCTTAAGAGCTCCTTCAAAAAGTCGACTCCGCCTTTCTCATTGAGTCTGCATTGAAATAAGATGTGATTTACGTCACCAATTGTTTCCTGTTCACATTGACATTAGGCTGACTCCGATTCTATGTAAGCGGGCAGGGAAAGATCCATGATTGAGGCGCATTCTCACAATGGACGTTATAATTTTCTTTGAGTGTTTGAAGTTCGCAAACCATGTCTGTCTTGGTATAAATGTCTGTATACGTGTATAGCTTTTACCTCCTGTTTGTTGGCTTTCATTCCATTCTTTCTGCCATGAGAGAATCGCTTTTTGTTTTACTTTTAGGAGGTATTTTGTGCATGGGAGTTTAATGTCGATATGTCTTCCACTGTTAATCGCATCTCTCGCTAGTTGAGCAGCTTTGTCATTGTATAGAATGTCGGAATGTGATTTGGTCCATACAAATTCTATAATTTGGCCAGTCTTTTTAGCTTTCTGGTATTGATCCAGTATATCGGGGGTGTATTTACTAGTTCTTTTGTCCCAATTCTTGTAACTAATGGATTTCAGAACGCTTTGAGAGTCAGTGATTATTACTGCCTTGGGGAGTTTGACAGATGTCGCATATTTGATTGCCTCTATAATAGCGAAAGTTTCAGCAAGAAATGTGGAAGAAACACTTGGTAGTTGAATCTTTCTTTCTTCTGCAGATTCTGGACAGAAGAAACCACACCAGGTTTGATTTTCCGTCCCCATTTTTGAGCCATCTGTACATAGTTTAAGATATCCTGCCCACTTTTCTGCCAGGTGCGATGTAGGTGAAAACTCCCCATATCCTTTTACTTTGCTGGAATAGTCGGCGTGTGTTACAGGAATATCGTGATAAGAGCTGTGACAGTCATATAGGAACATTGGATTGATGTGAATTAATTTTATTTCTTGTTCCAGAGATCCAACTGTGTTGGGTTCACGAGGACGTGGAACGAGTCAGTATTTTACAAGTACAATATGATAATCTTATAGCATATACAGACATTTGAGTACATAATTATATTAAAATTTATACAGTAAATTCTTTGATCAGCAATACAAGTAAAAGAAAATACATATTTTCTTAGAATCATTAAAGCACTACGGAAAACAGATACAGATAACAAACAGATACAGAGCTCAAGTTCAATAACATTCTTAGCGGCGTTATGTCAACTTGTATTATATAATATTAAAATTTTACAATTTATTTAATTAAAAACTCATCTAGACTGTAAAAAATTTTTTCTAGCAGATATCTTTTTAGTGCTTTCCTAAACTTACTCTTGTTATGACTCTCTGTCTTTATTTCAGGAAGAAGAGCACTGAAAAGTTTTGTAAAACAATAAACTGGTAGCCAAGGTCGCAGGAATTCTGTTTATTCCATGATTACCGGTTTCGGCGAAACTAAAGCCGCCATCATCGGATCATAGGACACATACAGGTTACAACATCAACTGTATGTGTCCTAAGATCCGTTGATGGCGGCTGTAGTTTCGCCGAAACCGGTAATCATGGAATAAAAAGAATTCCTGCGATCTTGGCTACCAGTTTATTGTTTTACAAGCATCTAGACTGCTCCCACATGAACACAATGTGCTCCCTACAAAGAAGAGTTTTGTTCCAGTGTAGTGGACATCCTTTTGCGCCAAGCTCAAATTTCTATGCTCGCTGTGTATGTGATTCTTCCTCTGTGTGCTACCGAGCGAGGTGGCGCAGTGGTTAGACACTGGACTCGCATTCGGGAGGACGACGGTTCAATCCCCCATCCAGCCATCCTGATTTAGGTTTTTCGTGATTTCCCTAAATCGCTCCAGGCAAATGCCGGAATGGTTCCTTTCAAAGGGCACGGCCGGCCCCCTTCCCCGTCCATCCCTAATTCGATGAGACCGATGACCTCACTGTCTGGTCTCCTTTCCCAAACAACCCAACCCAACCCTCTGTGTGTTATGCTCATGGCAATTACTGTTTGGCTTAAATATCTCTATATTTTTACAAACAAAACACATGAGAGAAAAAATATATTGGCATGTATTTGTGTATATTTTAACTTTTCGAAAGCTATTTCTACACGAGTCTCTTGGGCGCAATCCACATATAACTCTTAAAGCTCACTTCTGTGCAATGAACACTTTCCTTGCTAATGGCTGGTTGCCCCCCAAAATAATGCCGTATTCAACGAGTGAGTAAAAATAGTCATGGTATGCCACTTTTGCAGTGTTAGGTTCAACACATGTAGTGACAACCCGTAAAGCATATGTAGCAGAGTTAAGCCTCTTACAGAGATCTATAATATGCGAAGACCAGTTCATTTTCTTATGAATGTGCACTCCAAGAAATTTTGTTGTTTCCATTCTTTCTATTGGCTGATTACCACATGTCACACTTATCTCTCTCTCTCTTTCTGTTGTTGTACATAACTGAATAAAGCTGGTCTTACTGGACTTTAATGAGAGACCATTCACCTTGAACCAATTAACCACATCTGAGAGTATGTGATTAATCAGTTACCAAGATTACTATCTGTTCTACTGCTCATAAAAATTTTGGTATAATCAGCAAATAATGTAAATTTACACAGCAGGCTTGTACATGATCATTTATAAAAATCAGGAATAATAGTGGCCCAAGAATTGAGGCCTGAGGCACTACACATGTAATGGAACTCCATTCAGAATGTGAGGAAACGTCACATACTCCACTTGAACTATTCAAGACAACTTTTTGTTTTCTGTCTTGGAGATACGAATGTAGCCAGTTGCCTGCAACACTACTTATTCCTACTAATTTTGCTTTTTGCAAGAGAATCTGGTGATCAACACAGTCAAACGCTTTGGATAAATCACAGAAGACACCAAGTGCTAGCATTTTTTCATTAAGGTTTTCTAGGACTTCATTTGCAAGTGCATAGACTGGGTCTTCTGTTGAACATCCCTTTTGAAAGCCAAATTGGATCTTGATGAGAACTCAATTCTTCATGAGATCATCAGCAATTCTTACATGCATTAGCTTTTCTAGAATTTTGGAGAAAGCTGTCAGCAAAGAGATAGCTCGATAATTAGGTAGTTCAGCTTTATCGCTCTTTTTGTACAGGGGCTTCACAATGGTATACTTAAGTCTACTGGGAACAACACCTTTCTGAAGGGAAACATTGCAAATATGACATAGAATGTCCCTTATCCACCACAAGAATATTTCATTAAATTACTAGATATATGATCAAACCCTGCAGAGTTCTTACCTTTTAGAGGCACTATGATTTTTTGAATTTCTTCTACAGTGACAGGATTAAGGCGCGTTTCTGAAATTGTATTTGAATATACTGCTTCACAAAGAGTTACAGCTTCATCAACATTGGGCTTGCAACCAATGTGTTGAGCTACTGATAGGAAGTGTTTATTCATATCTGATTTTATTTACATCTTCTTTGCTTGTTATATCTCTTCCTGTGTCTTTTTTTACAATGCTCCAAATTGCTTTTATTTTATTATAAGAATTATCTATTTTCTTCTCATAATAAAGAGCTTTTGATTTCTGTATTAGTTTCGTTAAAATTTTATGGTATAATCTATAGTGTTCCCATTTTTGTACATCTTTACATAATCTTACTGCAGCATAAGTTTCCCATTCGGATTTACATGACTGTTTTATACCTTTTGTAATCCAGGGCTTACTTACATAATTGGAAGCAGTGTTTCTGACCCATTTCTTTAGAAATATTTCTTAAAAAAGAGCACAGAATTCATTTATAAAACAGTTAAATTTAGTATCAACATTACCATGGCTATATACTAAAGACCAGTCCATTTGCTGCAACCTATGGTTGAAAGTTTCTTTTTCCTGCTCATTCATTACTCTTATGAATTTCCATTGAGGAAATTGTTTTTCGAACAGAGTAACACCATAAAGAGTGAGAATCTGTCCATCATGATCTGAAAGCCCACTTATAACCTGCCTCACAGTATAATTCTCATGTCTAATTACATCTAAAAAATGTTGTCTATCATAGTTTGGGACACCGATGTAATTCTTTTTGGGTTGTTTATTACTGATATCAGATTATATAAGGTCATCACAATCTCAAAGTCAATTTTATTCTAATTTTCTGTCATAAATTTTATACTGAAATAACCTAAAACTACAACATCCTTCGCTTTTGAAAGTAACCCTGACAGCAGGAGTTCCATTATATGTAGAAAAGTTTTTATGTCACCTGAAGGAGCCCTGTAGACAGCCAACACTATTATTGTGTAGAATTTAGTTATTATTTCTGTTGCACATGCCTCAAATTGTTGTTCCACACAATATTTTTTAATATCTATAGCTTTGTATGCTACACTATCCTTAACATAAATTGCTACTCCATATTTGTCTTTACTTTCCCTACAGTGGTAACACATAAAAATCGTTGAGATGAGCGGGGGACTCAGCATTTCTTCTGCCTAACAAACTTCTATTTGTTGTTGATGATGGTGATGCTGTTTCTGACACTTCAAATGTTGGTTCGCCACTACTGTGTTTTCTTGTGAACTTGGAGTATTCTCCTTTTTTTTGTTTTTGCCTAAAATAATATTTGGATGATCATGAAACGTAGTTCTTTTGTTGTTGAAATCATTGTCCACTGTTCTTTCTATTGACATTTAGTAATTTTTACATGCCTTGCTGGTGCTGATGATGGTTCTAATGCTTTTACCTTTTTTGAAGTGTTTTCGTTATGAAGTCAGGCGATGGCGATGCAATTATCATTTTGGTTTTGAATTTATTTTGGTGGTTTTTTATGACATTGGTTATCAGGTTTGCCAGATATTCTTTCCCCAAGTCATTCAGGTGAATTCCGTGTTGCGTATGGAATCTACATCCAATATTTTTTATATCAACGCATTTCACATTGGCACTTTTCATATTAATGTTAACACATGACCATCTTACAAGATCATAACGATGCGAAACATTGACCATTATTACGTTAGTGTGACTGAGGTTTCTCAGACACTGTTTAAGATCGCGCGTTGCACTCGCTTTTTCATTTTTGTATATGTCGTTTGCGCCTCCCAGAAGTACAACATAGTCTTTATCGTGCGGATGCAGTCATTTTTTTTAATTTCGCTAAGTGGGGCTCCCAGTTTCACTATACCACACGAATATCTTTTAGTTGTTTCTGTTAGCTTATTCGCAAGTCCACGACCATGGCTGTCTGAAAACACAAACAGTCTGCTGTTATTGGAGTTCACAATGTGCGAATCGTTTTGTATTGTTTTACGAAACATTTTGGCACAATTTTTGATCGGCACATTTACATTGACCTCATTCACGCTTGTTTGCGTCAATAAATTTTCTTCTCTTACCTTATTCACAGTGCCTTTTTGCTTTTCCCATCGTTCATGCGAACTGTCTGTTGCATTTTCACTACCGGCTTTTGAAAGTACTTGAAATGTGTTCGTGTGCAATGCTTGCGTAACTTTCACAGGTTTTCCGAATTTGCACTTTGGTTTTGCTGTTATTGCACTTTACATTTGACCACTTTTCCGTAACGGACGAACTATCTCGCACAAGTTTTAGCGTGGTCACCTCACTATTTTCTTGTTGTATTTTCGAAATATCCATTTCCAAACTGCCGATTATGAACTGTAAGCTCGTTATGCATTCATTCAGTTTCGTAATTTCGTCCTTTCAATTTTCACACGATTTCTTTTTTACGGCAAAATTTATGTTTTTCTGGAAGGACACTTGCTTAACTTTTACTCTAGTCGCTATCTTGAAAGGTGAAAGAACCTCACTTCGATATAATTTCTTTTGGAGATATTTCCAGTACATATAAAACTGCTGTTTCCTTACATTTCTGTTAATCCAGGTTTGAGACAGCGTTTCGCACTTTTTTATCAGTGAATGTTTAGTATCTGCCATCCATTGAAAGATATAACGATCAATCACACATCATTGCTCTGCGAATATGTAGAGGCATTTCTGGTGCTTCCAGGAGAAGGGCGTTAGTGGGAGGAGAATGCATAGCTCAGAGGCAGATGCATAAGCTTCTGTACCGCAGTTTATCCAGTAGTGCTAGGTACTTGTTGGCAGCAGTGTGATAGACCGTGGAGCCGTAGTCTGTACGGGAACATATCAACGTGCGGTAGAGGGTGAGCAGAGTGTTGGGGTTAGCCCCCCCCCCCCCCCGCCACCATACTCTTGTCACTGATCTAATTAGGTTCAATGCTTTTTCACACGTACTGACGACGGTTGGAATATGAGGTATCCAACTCATTCTGGAATCGAAGGGAACACCAAGGAACCTCGCCTGGGATTTTAGTGGTATTTTATGACCAGAAAGTCTTACACTATTCAAGCAGCCTGCCATAGTTTAGTTCGTGAAAGGAACAAGTACCGATTTTTGTGCAGAAATCTGTAACCCACAGCTACATAATGTTTGATCCAGTGTGCCCATCGCCTTTGATAGCTCACAAACAACCTGATACATTCCTTTGGTCGACACATACAAACAAATATCATCTGCATACTGGAGGATTTTAATAGAAAAAGGAATAATCCTCGCCAGCTCGTTAGTATATAGTGCAAAGAGTAGGGGGCTGAGAATAGCTCCTTGTGGAAGACCTGTTGTAAGTTGTTGTGATCCAATTAAATTATTTTGGAACTGAATCCATATTTGTCTTTCAGCGAGGAAAGTGCTGATCCCATAAATCAGTTGTGGCGGAATTCCAATGGTTTCCAACTTCTGTAGCAACACAGATATAAGAACATTATCATATGCTCCAACTATATCCAGGAAAATAGCTGTTACATCCTCTTTTCTTGTTGTTGCGTCATAGATCTCTGAGGTTAAGATATTTAAATTAATAAAATTATAAACAGCCGACCAGTTGCAATGGATAAAGAATTCTTTACCTAGGTTTCAACAAATTTAAATTTGTCTTCTTCAGAAGGTGGCCTAAGGACAATGAACATCATAGCTTACATTAGAAAGGTATGAAACTTACGTCAAAAATAGATTTTAACATAAATTAGAGAGCTCTTGCATTACAGAAATATGAGAACGACGACTGGTACTTACAATTTTTCATTAGTAAGGACTAATGTACCATCGCCGTTTTTACAAATGTCGGCATAGATCCATTTGTCAAAATTAAAATATAGCTCTAGAAATAGGGTTTGTCACGTCAATATAAATCAGTACATGGATCTTGCAGAGCTCACAACCGACTGAGTGTAATCGGCCAGCGTAGTTACTCTGCGACCAGGGCAGGTGGCGCTCATGGCGCGAACCATGTGCCAATTGGCGTACAAAAGCAACGTGTAAATTATCAGTATTAATAACGTCCTTAGATAAAGTAACAATAAAAAGAAGGAAAGCGTTTAACGCTCCCGTTATAACAGTATGGGAGCCTTGGTACAATTACTGTAGTTATACATCAAAAAGGCAGGTGGCGCTTACGCCGAGAGAGTTACGCATAGTGGCATATTCAGCCAAAATATAAAAATTACATTACTATATTAGTGAAGCCCACAAACGGTATATATGTCAGAACTTTAAAATTGACAGTAATGGCTCTTAAGACAGAATTACGAACACTGGTCCACAACCCAGTTAATACATATTCGCAGGGAACCAACGTTTTAGAGCCAGACAAAATCACATAAGGGCCGATGTAGTGGCAGCCATACATCGTGAGAAAACCACGTTACATAAAGGGTAGTGAGCTTAAAGCATTAAAAGTGCATCATAGCTTCCTGAGAAAATAGACCACTAAGGTTACCAGCATTAATGTTATACCATAAACAGTACAGGTTTAAAGCCTTCGAAAAATTGTCTACAAGCAAGGTTCAACTGGTCGTTCAGTATATTACCGTCCTTGAGCTCTAGATGTTTAAAAATTTGTAACTCTTCCCACAGATCTAGTCTACGTCCTTTGACTTCTCTGTGTACGATAACAGTGTCTTCTAACTGTTTAGGCGTATGGCCGGCTATCAAGAGGTGTTCAGCAAAAGTAGAGCTGTGTATATTCGCTCCTTTTTTACCTAATAGGTGTTCTTTATATCTTGTTTTCACAGCTCTGCCTGTTTGACCAATATAATATGAAGGACAGTCATTACAGGTTAGTTTGTAAACACCTGAATTGGAAAACCAATCGCTGGCAATCGCTACTGAATGTGCAAGGTTTCTTTTTAAACTGTTATCTGTAGAAAAGGAGACGTTATAGTTCTATTTCTTCCTTAGAAGACGTTTAATCCTATACGATATATTACCCAAGAAAGGAATGGAAATAAATTTTTTAGCTTCTTTGCTATCAGTGGGGAGGTTGTTGCTCATAGTCGAACAGTTTTGGGAAGTTTTCTTACTGAACAAGTAATCAATCATATGCTGATTGTACCCATTATTAGTTGCAATCGCTTTGATGACATTCAGTTCCTTTTGTTGATCAGCAGGTGGTAAAGGAGTAGGTACCATACGGTGAATGGCAGAATGAAAAAACGCCAGTTTATGAGCTTTTGGATAAGTTGAGTCAGCAGGGATGACATTATCTGAATACGTTTCCTTCCGGAAGCTATTGAAATTGAAGGAACTATTCTGTATAGAAATTGTTAAATCGAGGAAGTTAAGTTCACCTTTTTCATTCTGAAGTTCTTTTGTGAAGGAAATCTTTTCATGTAAACCATTGAAAGTATTGAAGAGAAGCTCTAACTCATGATCAGTACCATCAAAAGCAATGATAATGTCGTCAACATAACGTGCATAATAGCGGATTTTGTGGCGTAATTCTGAACTTGAATTGAAGAACACTATTTCCAGGGCATTGATAAAAACATCTGCTAAAATACCGGTGAGGGGACTACCCATTGCTAAACCATCAGGTTGCACATATATTTTCCCATTGAACGTGAAATAATTGTATTTTAAAACAACCTTAAGCAAACCAATCAGTTCCGCAATCTGAATTTCACTTAGTTTTTTACGTTTTAGAAGATTCTTTTTTACAAGGGCTATGGTTTCATCGACCGGGACATTTGTATAAACACTGACGATGTCAAAGGAAACCAGTCTAGTGTCAGGTGTACATCTTACAGTTTGAATATTGTTAATTAATTCCTTACTATTTTTAACAGAAAAATTATTTTCAAATGTGAAAGCATCTTTAATTTTAAAATGGAGGCGCCTAGCAAGTGTGTGATGTGGACCTATTCCATTCACTACAGGACGAATCGGTTGATTTTGTTTGTGCAGTTTAAACTGACTTCTGAGCACGGGTGGTTTCGGGTTCATATTTATAAGCCCTTTCTTTTGGAAGTTATTGAACAGGCTGACAGAACTAGCTAAAGTACGCCGGATTTCTTTTTGCAATTCCGCAGTTGGATCTACGGTAATCTCAGTGATGTCATTTTCCTCAAAAAACTTTACAGTCTTTTCTATACATTCATTTTTATAAGCCACGACAGCGGTGTTCCCTTTGTCACTCTTAGTGACTAAGGCGTCGTGTTCTCTAAGCTTACGATTAATGCTTTTTACTATACTATATTTGCCCAACTGCCCATTAGGAAGTAATTTAATTTCTTTTTCTATTATGTTATTACATTCATAGGCACATTTGACTTGCTCGGTTTTCTCTAATTTCAGGGATTCCAAACCGATTTTAAGATCTACAATAAGATTACAGATAACTGGATATTTATCGAGTTGAGCAGGCAAATTATATTTAAGGCCTTTACATAACAAGTCATTCTGAGCCTGCGTAAAAGTAATATTGGTTTTATTCAGTATTCTCTCGTAAAATTGATGTTTGACACTATTGACTGCTATATTAACATTTTTACTTGTGGTCCTATTACTAAACTTCAACAACTTTCTTTCATGTCTGGCCTTGATTTCTTCTTTACGGTTAAAGAGCCATTCATTAACACTATTCCACAGGTGGTCAATTTGGAAATTACAAAGATCTTTAAAGGCTTTAGTTAAAAATAGGTGTATACAGTAGGCTTCACTATTAAGAACATCTTTTTTCTTGTACAAATTCACTGTGCTATCCTAAATGACTGAACGCACCAATTTCTTTTTAACAGAAGGCAATTCAGGTGTTTACAAACTAACCTGTAATAACTGTCCTTCATATTATATTGGTCAAACAGGCAGAGCTGTGAAAACAAGATATAAAGAACACCTATTAGGTAAAAAATGAGCTAATATACACAGCTCTACTTTTGCTGAACACCTCTTGATAGCCGGCCTTATGCCCAAACAGTTAGAAGACACTGTTATCCTACACAGAGAAGTCAAAGGACGTAGACTAGATCTGTGGGAAGAGTTACAAATTTTTAAACATCTAGAGCTCAAGGACGGTAATATACTGAACGACCAGTTGAACCTTGCTTGTAGACAATTTTTCGAAGGCTTTAAACCTGTACTGTTTATGGTATAACATTAATGCTGGTAACCTTAGTGGTCTATTTTCTCAGGAAGCTATGATGCACTTTTAATGCTTTAAGCTCACTACCCTTTATGTAACGTGGTTTTCTCACGATGTATGGCTGCCACTACATCAGCCCTTATGTTATTTTGTCTGGCTCTAAAAACGTTGATTCCCTGCGAATGTGTATTAACTGGATCGTGGACCAGTGTTCGTAATTCTATCTTAAGAGCCATTATTGTCCATTTTAAAGTTATGACATATATACCGTTTGTGGGCTTCACTATTATAGTAATGTAATTTTTATATTTTGGCTGTATATGCCACTGTGCGTAACTCTCTCGGCGTAAGCGCCACCTGCCTTTTTGATGTATAACTACATTAATTGTACCAAGGCTCCCATACTGTTATAATGGGAGCGTTAAACGCTTTCCTTCTTTTTATTGTTACTTTATCTAAGGACGTTATTAATACTGATAATTTACACGTTGCTTTTGTACGCCAATTGGCACATGGTTCGCGCCATGAGCGCCACCTGCCCTGGTCGCAGAGTAACTACGCTGGCCGATTCACTCAGTCGGTTGTGAGCTCTGCAAGATCCATGTACTGATTTATATTGACGTGACAAACCCTATTTCTAGAGCTATATTTTAATTTTGACAAATGGATCTATGCCAACATTTGTAAAAACAGCGATGGTACATTAGTCCTTACTAATGAAAAATTGTAAGTACCAGTCGTCGTTCTCATATTTCTGTAATGCAAGAGCTCTCTAATTTATGTTAAAATCTATTTTTGACGTAAGTTTCATACCTTTCTAATGTAAGCTATGATGTTCATCGTCCTTAGGCCACCTTCTGAAGAAGACAAATTTAAATTTGTTGAAACCTAGGTAAAGAATTCTTTATCCATTGCAACTGGTCGGCTGTTTATAATTTTATTACGTGGAACCGTTGCTGTTGTGCAGCTACGTTTAAAATACTGATATTTA
Organism: Schistocerca piceifrons; assembly: GCF_021461385.2. Lineage (NCBI taxonomy): Eukaryota > Metazoa > Arthropoda > Insecta > Orthoptera > Acrididae > Schistocerca > Schistocerca piceifrons. The sequence continues at coordinate 293,972,658 of NC_060149.1, read as the reverse complement.
AATTAGCTATTGCTCCCTTGCCTTTTCTAAACCCATACTGACTCGGTGACAGGGTCTGATTTGATTCCAACCACCATTCAAAACGATTTTTTACCAGGCGTTCTAAGGTTTTACCAGTACAGGAAGATAGAGAAATAGGTCTATATAATTTGGCCTGCTCTTCATCCTTATGTGGTTTCAGTATGGGTACCACTACTTGAGTTGTCCAATCTTCTATTAGCGTGTCATTCATCCATATTTGGTTAAACATCTGTAACAGTTTTCTGAGTGCTATATCTGAGAGATTTTCTATCATCTGATAGTGTATACTGTCCTTATTGGGTGTGGAAGTCACGCTCTTTTTAATGCCATTCGTCAGTTCTTCATACGAAAACGGTACCACGAGCAGATGATTGTAATCCAGTTGCTCTGGGGTGCAATATGGCTGCTTGGCTGCGGAAGCTGGTGAGATTAAATTCACAAGGTCTACAAGCCATGCGTCACTTAATGGCTGACGCATAGTGAAGTTTTTGTTTTTGAAAAATCTTAATTTCTTCCAAACTCAGCGATACTGGCATTATTATTTAAAGATTCACAGAAATTTTGCCAGCTATTCTTTTTACAGTCTTTTAACTGCCTTAGAACGTTCGCTGCCATTTTCCGATATGCAATGAAGTTTTCTACATTTTGTTGTTTACAGAAGTTACTGTACGCAAGTTTGCGCTGTGCTGTGGCTCTAGAGGATCCCTTCCTTTTCCCTTGGAATGGAAATTGTTGCAGCGTCTTCAATAATTGAAATTAGCTATTGGTAGGCCTCTTTCGGAGCTAACAAATTTTTAAAAGATTGAAACTTCACCTGGACTGTTGCAGTATACTTTGGCCAGTCGGTATCCTTTATTGTCCACCTGCTGATTTGGTAGATAATTTCTACTGTATTTGTAGGTAAGTCTATTGTGATTTCTAGAGGGAAATGATCTGAGCCAAGAGGGTCTCGTATGACCGTCCACTCCGTTGCACAGTTGAAGTCAACAGAGCACAATGTCAAATCGACGGCCGACGGTCATCTGTTTGGGTTATGCATCATAGTAGGAGAACCATCATTTAGAAGAATCAAAGTGAACTTTTCAAAAAGTGTAACTAACTCTCTGCCATCCGTGTCATCTATTACGCAACCACATAGTGAGTGGTGTGCTTTGAAGTCTGCACAAAGGAGAAATGGAATTTGAAGCTGGGCTACAATCTGATTCTTTTGAAAGGTCTTGTTTTTTACACTTAGGTGGTTTGTAAATGGTGACGATGGTGAATGCGCCGTTAGGAGTGTAAATTACAGCAGAAACTACCTGGAATTCTGTTGTTCTAATAGTGATGTCCAATTTTTTAAACTTAATCGTCTCTCTAATCAACATGGCTACTCCTCCTCCTTTTCCATCGTCTCTGTCGTTTCTGAGAACAGCGTATACTTTGAATTGTACTCGTTTGGTTGGCTGAAACCAAGTTTCGCAAATACACGCTACCGGTATGTGGTTGCTGCTAAGCTCTTGATAAAGACTGTTCGAGATTGTTGATCCTGCATTCCACTGGAGTGTTTTAAAAGCCGTTGTTAGATTTGCAAAAGTCTTCAACAGCATTACATATAAGAGCCTGTGTGGTTACCATGTCTGTTTCATTTTTAAGAGAAAGAAAGATCTGCATTATTAAAGCAGAAAGCCTGTTAATAGTAAAAATGGTTCAAATGGCTCAGATCACTATGGGACTTAACATTTGTGGCCCTCAGCCCCCTAGAACTTAGAACTACTTAAACCTAACTAACCTAAGGACATCACACATATCCATGCCCGAAGCAGGATTCGAACCTGCGACCGTAGCAGTCGCGCGGTTCCAGATTGAAGCGCCTAGAACCGCACGGCTACACCGGCCGGCTGTTAATAGTAGTTTCTCCTCCACTATAAGATGTTGCCAGAGGAGTGGGAGGGTATGGATTGTTTTGTATTGAGTTCTGTGGACCCTGAAATTCGTATAACATATCACAATAACCCCGCTTGTATGGCCCGCGAGTAAATTGTTTATTTTTGTTAAGACCTGGGAGCTGGAACCGACATAACTGCATGCTTAGGTCCCTGTTGCAACCTTTTGTCCGTCGTGTTAAAACCTTTTGGTTTCTCGCATATTTTATGCCAGTCACTTGGAGAGAGCTCTCGTGTTGTAGTAACATCAGCTGTAGTCTGCGCAAATGATGGTCGCCGTGACGAGACGGCAGTTGCGTAAGAAGCGCCATAGGCTTCGCTGCGCTTCGCTTCCATGTGCTGCAGATAAATTGGGCAACAGCGACCATAGCGAGGTGGTTTCCGTTGCAATGCAAATACATGGACTCTCCGGCATGTGAGCAATGTGAAGTCTCGTGAGCGCCGGTGCATTTGGCACAGCGGGAACTACTACGACATTGCTAACTGAACTGGAAATATCTAAGGCAATTGTGATATTGCAAAACTGACAGGACATACGGTGCAACAGGGCGTCGCATACCACACAAATATACATACTGGGTAAGTTGTTAGATTTAAATGTTATAATTACTTTCAACTCTCCATTTTCTATTACTTTCTTTTTGAACTTTCAGACACCGGTTACTAAAAATTCCGACTTTATTTCTGCAAGGATGTCTTGGTGGGATAATGCAATATCAACATCACAGATAACTCCCCTTATCTTTGTTAGGAAATTTGGAATACAAGCCTACAAATTCTTCAGCCGAACAGCATCAAGCAACCGCAACCTGTTTGCAGACTGCCCTGTTTTGGTTTCAATTTTACACCTGTTTCTACCAATACCTGAGATATTAACTATTTCTTGTCTTAAGTTATTACTTTCTGTATACAAAATTCTTCCAAGAGCCATCGGACGTAACTTTCCTACATTACCATTGTCTCCCTCTACAAAGACGACGTAGGGACCCATGTCTATTGATTGATATGCATTATCTTTACTAGCATATTTGTTGTTGCTGGGAAACGTGTTATTTATTGTAGGTTGTACCGCTGTGGTCACTGAATTGCACAAGTTTTTACCACTAACGGACTTTTGGGAAGCAGGCTGTTCATTGAAATTCCTGTCCCCTATATTTACACTCAAGTTACTGTCTACTCTTAGAACTTCCACAGTGTGTGCAACAGTATCAATATCTACCATATCTACGTCCCCTTCAACATTACTACTATGCTTTTCACTTGCCTTTGCCTTCTTCGGAACATTTGCGTCAAGAGCTGCTGCCTGTGATCGGTGTCTTGCCTTTTGTCGCTGGGTGTTGTTTGTCTGACACTGTGACAAGATAGCTGAACTTGATGAATGCTGATCCATCTCCATCTGATCATTCTGGGAACAGTGATCTTGAGAGCACATTTCGATGGTACCCAATTGACGCTTATTTGTAACTAACACTGTCGAAGGAGGGTGCATCATGACCGTCTCGTCGATCTGACTCGTATGCAAAGCTGCTATCGAGTGGGATTTCGTCATTAGTTTCCATTTTAAAAATAGCCTCTGAGAGAAATCTCCCAGCGACTATGCTTTGACACTTGTTACTAACTACTTGTAGTTAAAATATCCAGTAGACTACACTATTGTGGGACCATTGCTTTTCACAATATATATGAATGACCTAGTAGATAGTGTCGGAAGTTCCATGCGGCTTTCCGCGGATGATGCTGTAGTATACAGAGAAGTTGCAGCATTAGAAAAGTGTAGCGAAATGCAGGAAGGTCTGCAGCGGATAGGCACTTGGTGCAGGGAGTGGCAACTGACCCTTAACATAGACAAATGTAATGTATTGCGAATACATAGAAAGAAGGATCCTTTATTGTATGGTTAAAGGTAGCGGAACGAACACTGGTAGCAGTTACTTCTGTAAAATATCTGGGAGTATGCCTGCGGAACGATTTGAAGTGGAATGATCACATAAAATTAATTGTTGGTAAGGCGGGTACCAGGTTGAGATTCATTGGGAGAGTCTTTAGAAAATGTAGTCCATCAACAAAGGGGGTGGCTTACAAAACACTCGTTCGACCCATACTTGAGTATTGCTCATCAGTGTAGGATCCGTACCAGATCGGGTTGACGGAGGAGATAGAGAAGATCCAAAGAAGAGCGGCGCGTTTCGTCACAGGGTTATTTGGTAAGCGTGATAGCGTTACGGAGATGTTTAGTAAACTCAAGTGGCAGACTCTGCAAGAGAGGCGCTCTGCATCGCGGTGTAGCATGCTCGCCAGGTTTCGAGAGGGTGCGTTTCTGGATGAGGTATCGAATATATTGCTTCCCCCTACTTATACCTCCCGAGGAGATCACGAATGTAAAATTAGAGAGATTCGAGCGCGCACGGAGGCTTTCAGACAGTCGTTCTTCCCGCGAACCATACGCGACTGGAACAGAAAATGGAGGTAATGACAGTGGCACGTAAAGTGCCCTCCGCCACACACCGTTGGGTGGCTTGCGGAGTATAGATGTAGATGTACATGTAGATGTAAAAATAACTTGATAACAGTTCCACATAACATCTGATGGAACCGGTGCCGGCTGCCGCACGAGGCACAAACGTGCTCAGTGCGGCTGCCATAACTGCAAGCAACAATTGTCGTTACCCGCTCGTCGAAAAGTTTTTTCACTGCGGACAACACAGTTTAGAGTCGAACTGTTAATAATTAATCACCCTTTCTCGATATTCTTGAGATCTATCGGAAAAACAGCGTTGTTTATTTCGTTGCTAACCAAAGATCTTAATCTCTACAGTCACAAGCGGCCGTGCTCACATTTCATTCGTAAGTGGACTCGTTCAAGCGATATTTTCTTTTGTATACTCACACTTGAGTTGTGCTGCTCACTTTTACTATAGTGGTTTTATTTTTCTAATTTGACTTTAGATTTCCTATCAACACAATTCGAAGATCGCTCTAACTGAACGCTGTGAGAAGGAAATATTGCAAACCTTCCAGACATAGCAAAATATCTTCCCAATGTTTGCGGGAAGAGGACATAGACAGAACATCAGTTTCGTCATCCTGTATTAAGGAAAATGCTGGATTATGAAAGCAACCTTTTCCACATTAAGTACTTCGCTCCTTAGTTAATCGAAAAGTATAACAAAAAGAAAGTTACATTAACAAGGACAAATGCGTCGTATCACTGGATGAAATGCTCTTTTAAGACCAGAGAAAAGTCTGATAATGCCTTTCTGACATCGTGTTATTCACGAAAACACTGTAATGTTTACTATTTAAAATAAATTTTGTGAGGTTACGACAGAAATTAACAAAAAGATACAACTGTAAACAGCAGACCGCTAATGCTTTAAGGCCTACTAACACTGCGGCGACAACTTGAAGGCAATGTACAACGTTAAGTCTGTAGCACCACCTCCCCTTATTAAGGCAACAATCAGGGCTTAATTTAGGCCAATGAGCAGGGGCATGATATATACATAATCAAGGTTTTTTATTGTAATTTCATTCCCTGCGCCACACAGGCAGGGGAGGGCTGGCAGTGGCACAGTCCACCGCTCTTCAGCCAAAGGGCTTTCCAAAAACAGAAGGTGAACTCGTACATAAAAGGGGGACATAAAAAAAACAGTTTAAATGAAGATGATGGGAGTCAAAATACACACTAATACAGGGACATGCACTGGGGGACAGTTAAAAAGTCGACATAATGTTAAAAAGAACACAGCTGGCAATGTGTAGCGCACTTAAAAAACACTGGAGGCAAAAACAAGTTAAAAGTCAGCCACAGTATAAAAAGCATATGAACAATCATGGACTATATACAGGTTGAGCACACAATTAAAACCACATCACTTGATGACAGCGCATAACGGCACTGAACACAACACAAATACAGCACACTTGATAATGAATAAAAACCTGGTAGTATCTGCTGGGGAGGGGGGGCAAGGGAGAAGGTAAATGGAGGCGAGAAGGAGGGGAGAAAAAGGGGGATGAGGTGGAGGCACGCCGAAAGAGGGTTGGTGGGGGAGGGACAGGAGAGGAAATCAGCTGAGGAGGGGGTGCAGGGACTAAGGGGGAAGGAGGGAAATCCACTCTGGGAGAATGAGGGGAGAGTAAAAAGGGAGGCCCTGGGGAGGAGGGAACAAGGCCAGGCTATAGTTGGTAGGAAGGGTAGATTACATGGCAAAGTTCAACATCCTAGAGAGGAAGGTGCCAGTAATTGCCCTGTTGAAGGAGATGGAGGGTGTGGAGATGGAGAGAGGGAGGGATACTGTGATAGAGATGCGACAACAGGCAGGGAGTGGTGAGGAAGGAGGAAACCAGGGGTTGGCAGGATCAAGCTTGCGGACAGTGTAAAGGATGTGGAGATGTTGGAAAAAAAGGAGGAGGTGGGGGAAGGGGATGAGGTCATACAGGAGTCATGTGGGGGAAGGAAGGCAGATACGGAAGGCAAGGTGGAGCGTGTGGTGTTCGAGGATTTGGAGATCCAGGCAACTCTGGCATAACAGAAGATGGGGCAGATGAGGGATTTGTAGGTGTGGAGGATGGTGGAAGAATGCAATCCCTATGTCTGGCCAGACAGGAGTTTCAGGAGGCGGAGGCAAGAATGGGCTTTCTGCTGGATGGTCAGGAGATGAGGTGTCCAGGTGAGGTGACAGTTGAGGGTGAGGCCAAGGTATCTCAGGCTGGGGGTGAGCTGGATGGGATGACCATAAATGGTGAGGTAGAAATCATGGAGATGGAAGGAGCAGTTGGTGCGGCCTATGATGATTGCCTGGGTTTTGGAGGGGTTGATACTAAGGAACCACTGGTTACACCAAGTGATGAATTGGTCAAGATGGGTTTGGAGGGTGTGCTGGGACCATTGAAGGGTAGGATAGAGAGACAGGAAGGCGGTGTCATCAGCATATTGGAGGAGGTTTGGAGGAGGTGGGCAGGTGGTGGTGGCTTGGGCATATCTGTGGTGTACAGGAGATAGAGGAGAGGGAGAGGACGGAGCCCTGGGGGACGCCAGCAGTGGGATAAAAGAGACAGGAGTTGGTGTCGTAGAGCGTGACATAGGAAAGATGATGTGAGCCGAAGGAACCGACCAAATGGACAAATTTGATAGGCAGGGCATAGGTTTTGAGTTTAAAGAGAAGACCGGGACGCCATACGCGGTCGTAGGCATTTTGGAGATCGAGGGAAACAAAAGTGGAGGAGCGATGGGAGTTAAATTGGAGGGGAAGAAGGTGGGCGAGGTTAAGGAACTGGTCATTGGCGGAGAAGGAGGGTCAGAAGCCACACTGGGTAAGGTGGAAGAGGTGCTGTTGATAACCAAGGCTTAATTTCGACCGATATATATATCACGTTGCCCTCGGTCGAAATTAAGCCCTGAGTGCAGCCAAAATATGGAGAGGTGGCGCTACAGACTTATGCTGTATATTACTTTCAAGCCAGCGTCGCCATATTAGTGACCCTTAAACCACTAGCAGTCTGTTGTTTACAGTTGCTTCTTATTCTAAATTTCGGTCGGGTCCACGCAACATTTGTTTTAAATAGCAAATATTACAGTGCTTACGTGAATAATAGTGGCAGAAAGGTACTCTGTCTTTTTGTGGTCTTAAACGCATATTTGACTGGGAATTTGGTCTCGTTAACGTAACTTTCTTTTTGTTGTATTTTCGATTCATCAAAAAGCTAAGTATGAGATGTGAAAAAGGTAACTTTCGTAATCCAGCATTTTCCTTAATACAGGATGACGAAACTGATGTTCCATCTATACTCTCTTCCCGAAAACGAAAACGCTGAGAACATATTTTGCCAGCAAGAACGTTCGGACAGTTACATTGTGGCTGCTCGTTGAGCGTTGTTTATTTTTTATTGACACATACGAATCGTCGCCATGCTACATCGCTGAGGCTGCTGGCAGTCGTAAGCAAAAGGCGACATGTGCTGATCACTGTTTCGGAAAGAAACTCAACTTAGCTTGGCTTTTTGAGATAAAGTGCTAGTGATCCTGATTAGCTTATACGGAAAACTGTTTTCAAATGATATGAATTTATCAGTAACAGATTAAATTTTATGATAGCATTTGGATTCATTATAAATTACAACCCATGTCATCTCCTGTAAACTAGTCTTAAAAACATTTCTCCTGGAGTCGTTATTTATTCTAATCGATTTCCACTGAGGCATATCCGTACTGTATGGCAGCATGTATTTATCCTAATTGTGCATCATGATCAGAGGACATATGTTACTGGGTTATTTTCTTGCTTTGAGCTTCATCAAAAAAAAATTATCAATTAGGGCCCCCTTTATCCACTATGTTAGAGAGTTAATTACTGGGGTCAAATTGTAGGATCCAAATAAGATGTACAGATCAGTTTTCCTGTCAGAATCCCTTAGGAAAGCAACACTGAAGTCACTGCAGACTATTAACTGCTTGCTGCTGTCTGACAGATAGCACAGTAAGGAATCCAGATTCTTCATAAATAGTTCAAAATTTCCCAGTGAGGATGTATACACAGTTATAATTGAAAGAGAACTATTTTTCAGCATTAATTCACAAGCACACAATTCATTGTGCTGATCAATATAAAATCTACATGTCTCAGTGTTCTTGAACTTGTGTTCTGTGTTAATGTACGTAACAACTCCTCCTTTTCCTATGTTATTTCTGAATGAGTAAGCTGCAATAGTGTAATCTTTTATATGTAAGTTATCTAACACTGTGGTGATATGGTGCCCAGCCAGGCACAGGATGTCTGTCTTTCCAGAGCTCTTTAAATTTTCAAAACAGACAAGAAGCTCTTCTTCCTAATTACTCAATCCTCTAATATTGTGATGAAATAAGCTAACCTGACTCTTTTTTTGTGTAGTTGTACCCATCGCTTCATGAGACCCAGTTGTCACTGCAATCTCACAATTCCTTTGTCTAATTTTCTGTCTCTTGTTAAAAACGCTGTATCATCAGCATAAGGGCTAATTGACACATATGGATCTGTAGGTATGTCGTTGATGTAGACACTGAAAAGTGCTGGTGAGATTACAGATCCAGGTGGGATACCGGCATGGACTGGTTTCTGGCAGAGTTGTTGATGCACACGCACAATTTTCTATCTTGAAGGAGGTTATCAAGCAATTCTACGGCTGGCCGCTGTGGCCGAGCGGTTCTAGGCCCTTCAGTCCAGAACCATGCTGCTGCTATGGTCGCAGGTTCGAATCCTGCCTCAGGCATGGATGTGTGTGGTGTCCTTGGGTTAGTTAAGTTTAAGTAGTTCTAAGTGTAGGGGACTGATGTTAAGTCCCATAGTGCTTAGAGCCATTTGAACCATTTTTGAAGTAGTTCTATGCAGCAATTTTTTATGTTGGTGCTTTGGTGCAGCTTGACTATAAAGCTCTCACGCCTTAATTAATCATAAGTTTTCTCGAGGTAATAGTTATGATGACTTGTGCTGATATTTATTGAGCAAACTAGGTAGTAAAGTGACTGTACAATGTGGTCTCTGTTGTTTATATCAAATTTGTAATTTTATTGTTATGATTGTAAGAAATTATATTTTAAAAGCGTGACTATCAGAACAGTTTTTGTAAAATCTGATTTCATATTGAAAGTTTTGTCACAAGTTTTCAAAAATCGCAACTTTAATTTTTTTATTTTTGGGGAGAGGAGGGGAGGGATTGTATGACCCCTAAAAGTCTAGAAATTGGTTGCAATACTAAAACTCTCTATTTTCTTTCAGAAGTCTGTTCATCAATGTTATGGTATCAGACACCAAATGCGGCGTATTGACACCAAATGTAGTGGTTGGGTGCCAGGAGGTGCTGTATTAAAACTCGCCAAGAACTTTCCAAATTATTTATTCGTTTCCACGACAATGCTTCGATCACCTCGGTCCGCGTCACAGGCCCTGGAATGCTGAGGCCACTGCCCCAGCTGGAGAGTTCTGATTACATCAGGATGGCTGCGCCAGCAGCCGACTCAGCGGCCACTGTCACCATTGACTCCACGCTGCTCCACCGGGAGCCATAGGCTTGCCCTGCTGCTGCTTTCTCCTCGGCTGGCGTAGGTCGAAATGCGGCGGCAACGACTGCCCCCGATCCAGCGTCCGAACCTGCTGCCCCTCGCCTCGGAAACCTCCGGCGTGTGTTGGGAGCCGAGACGACTGCCCGCGGTAGCCAGCCGAAGAGTGGCCCACCCTGGCTGGCTGCGGACCTCGCGTCAGCCTCAGAGGGTCGAAGCAACGACCCGCCATGGACTGGGATGCTGTCGCCCCATCTTTTGCCGCGTGTAGTCTGGTGGAGTGACACGCCCCGCCGTCCAGGACAGCTGGCACACTTGAATGAATCTCGTTAAAAAACAACACCTATTTATACTCGGCTACGCGCCTCTGTTTCGCTGACGCATCGCTCCTAGTCATGTACGTCCCACAACCCGGTTGTGCAAGTGGGCCCCACCTTCCCGTAACTTGCGACATGCGAACTGCTGCGTTTACGCTTTTCAGTGGTTCGATGGCCCCTGTGGCCTCCATTCCACTTTGCAACTGCTAGTCAGCATAACTTACTGTAATCCGGCCCGCACCGGGCTGTAACTTGTGCACTCTGAAATATTGCACCAAATCCATCTTAAACTGTGGTGCTGCTACATCAGTTTCATGCTCAACATAGATTTTTGTCAAAAGTTTGTTACATGCCATTTACACGCTGACCACAACATTTGCTTTCCTGAGAAGCTATCAAGAATCAGACCTCACAGTTATAAAACTGGTATTAAAAATTCTTGTATGATTCTAAAAGACCTACGATTTCAAATCATCCATAGATCCACAGTTTTAACACCCATGTCTACATCTATACACCATGAACTGAAAGAATATTTTAAGAATTACAAGAAAGTGTATTGAAAAATAATTGCTAGGGCAAGACTCCAGAGAAATGAAGGTTTTCCTATTATGTAGATTCACACCTAGTGGAACGGAGCAATGTACGTGTATTTCGATCTATTTATTTTCATTGTGTTTCTATGATAAATCCTATATTCTTGTGAGATGATCCCTAGATTAAAATCAAAACATTTCACAGTGCATTTCAAATGGCAGCATTTACACAGGCTCTCAATAGAACGGAACGAGACATTAAGGTCAAGGTTCCTCATGAAGAAAGTTTTGACACTGAGGGGGGGTGGGGGGGTGGAATGGTATTGTCATATTAAAGTTTACCTATTTCCGCCATGCTCATATTTGTCATGGCAGTGGATTTTCGGATTATGGATGTTCATAGTCTTTACTTTATTATTTTGGTATGTTTTTGTGCCACGCTGAAAATGTCCAAAGAATTTCTGAGACAACATTCAGATTTTATTTCATTAATGTAGAAGTACTTTGATTAATCGATATGTTTATATTCCAATGATATTATTCTTGTGTGTATTCTTTCTTTTGTCACTATAATCTTTGACGGACTTGTAACTCTTGATTTTTGGGCATGTAAGCGGTTATTAGTTGTAAGAGAGTCGGACCTAAAGTCAAGTCTTGGACGTCATGTTGGAAAGACGCATATTGTAGTCAGCTTATAAAATGTGAACTTTAACAGTGAGGAAGATGTTTTCAAGTATGTTTTGTATTGTGAAGTGCTGTTTTGTGTGTTACATGATATTGCAACAATAGCAATAAAAAGAAAGTGTAACTTAAATATGGAGTGCTGGTTATTCTTTTACACCACCATTGTGTTAACTTTCAAAGGTTTAATCTTCAAGAATGGTTTGTGAAACACATCTATAAACCTTTTGAATATAGCAGAATAAAACCTAGGCCTCTTTGCATCCGAGTTTGGAATCATCACCACCTAGATTTTCGACGATTGAGCCATGATTTTACAACGAGACCAGCGTGGGAAATGCGAAAATATGAGTGCCTAGTTTATTTATTATTACATGAAATGACTTTATTAACTGTGCTCTAATGACACCTGCCACATAATAACTTTGTTGTTGCCCGAAAATGCAGTATTTAGCAGTGTGAGCAACACCACAATCATTATTAAATTTTGATCTTTGTTGTGGTAGGGTTGCTAGAGTCTGTACATTAACGCCGATAGTGGACTGGAGCACCATCATGTAGTACTCACATAATCCTTCGAATTATCAGTGACACTTCTTCCAGCAGGAGAGGCAATGTCACCCACCAGAGACACTGATAGTTTCGGCCTGTTAGGCGATGCAGCACGAAGACTGGTCCCAAAATACGGTCGCCAATTATCCCAGCCCACACATTCTGGCTGCAAGGGGGCTCTGCATACTATTCCACAGATGCTTGTTATGAAAGTTGAAGATACCACTCTATGTAAAAGTGGCCTCAACTGTGAATAGGATGGATGACACAGATACCAGAATCGTGGTTGCCTGGTGAAGAAACCAGTGTCAAAAATGCCCCTTATGTGGAAAGTCTGTCACTAGTAAGCCCTGCATGGAGAATGTTCCACATGGTTGTCTGGTTTACCCTGTACTGGCAGAACAACTGCCTGGTACTGACACAGCTTCGTAAGGCGGGTGTGTACCAGATTCCTTGCGGAAATTGTGAGCAGTCATACATAGGTCAAACAACACGCACCGTTCATGAAAGGTGTGTGGAGCACCGAAGATACACACGCCTATTACAACCAGACAAGTCAGCTGTGGCCGAACATTGTATTGATACGGGTCATTCGATGAATTACAGTGATGTGAAGATTTTAACATCCACCTCTTCTTTTTGGGATTCTGTATTCAAGGAAGCCATAGAAATTCGATTAGCCAACAATTTAATAAACAGAGATAAAGGTTTCAATTTGGACAAAGCATGGAATCCGGCTCTTGGACTAATTAAATTGCAGAGAAGTCGTCACCGTGTCATCGCCGCCGATCAAACATCGATAAGCACATCGAACGTCCGTACGCTTTCGCCACAGGCGGCGCAGCATCTGTGACCCGCATGCGCAGTACCGCCGCGGTGGAGCATATAAGGCCGCGCTTGGCACCTTGTCATCAGTCTTGTGACTCGCTCTGAAGATGGCCGGACGATACGCGGCCGAAATATCAGTAGAAGAAATTTTATTTGCGCGGCTGCATGCCCGAAATTTAATGGATTATTCATTACGCCGCGAGAAGTTGAAAATGCACAGTTCGTAAAGTGTTTCGGGAATTAAAATAAGCACTGGCATAAGTGTACAGTATGTAATGAGGAATATTTTGAAGAGCATAACATTGCTGTAGATTAACAAATAAAGTTCTTACCGAAAAATAAAAATTAATATGTGAACGCACCTCGTAGGTCAAGCTTGTTGCTTAGAAGTCCAGAATCGGTGTACATGTTTCGAAGAAAATTTCAGCAGTGTTTGGAATAGCTATTGGGTACACGTTTTAAGCAATTTGTCTTAGAATCAGGTGAATAGTGACCGAGATAGAGATTTAGTGTTCCATAAGCATCAAAGGTTTTACATGGTTTTGAAACTGTCTACAACGATGGGTTTTCTCCCAAAATTATTATTTTTCCTTCGTGGCGATTCCAATAAACAATGCGGCTTATTTTCACGTTCCTTCCTTATGCGCCCTGTTGAGCGAGGCTGACGTTAGCATAAATTGCCGCCCTTTCATTGGGACTAGTAATATTATTATAGTTGTTTTTGGGTCGCCTCTTTAATACACGCTGTAATAACATTAGAGACGATTGAACGCTCGTTACTCCGCAAATACCTCCTCTTCTTCGTATTCTACACATTTTCTTGCAATGCTAGACGATTATCCATCACCTCCAGATATCGAGTCATATCAGTTAAGTATACAAAGTTAACTGACTGACACTGGCAACTAAGATCCCACGAACAGAAACGACGTATATCACCGCACGCCGATCTACACCGCTAGACAGGTAACGGGCGTTGCCCCTGTAGGCCGGTGGCAGCGTTCTTCCGGGAAAGGCCACTTGCTCCCGCAAAAGCGTTGCTCGCTCTTCAGTTTACAGACAGACTATAGAGACAGAGTTTTGGACACTGGCGGTGACCATTGCATTAGGGGCACCTTTAGAAGTTTCCTCGAGCAGTAAGTGAGTTCGTGGAACCTTCTCATTACTAGTCTCCCACCTCGAGCAGTAAGTGAGTTCGTGGAACCTTATCATTGCTAGTCTCCCTTTGTAGTCACCGAAACCGGCTGTGTGCTCTGCAGGAGAATGGTTTATGGGCCGCTATTCTGGCGGTCGGGCTTGTCCGCTAGTGGCCGAAGCAAGAGGGTGGGAACGCCATGGCTGAATGCGAAACGACAATTCCGTAGAAACTGGCGGCGCCGGACATCCTGGCGACGGCCTAACCCTTTATAAGCGAGTGGGCGTGGTGTGCGAGTCTGCTCCCCTTATCCCATGTGCGGTTCCAGGTAAAGCGGCATCGGGCTGGCGCCGAGCTAATGTGTTTATTACAAGAACAGCGTACCTTGTGAGACAGGACGACGAATTTCTCCGGATGTCGCATTTCTTAGATGCCGCCACGCCTCGCCAAACCGGCGCCCACTAAAACGTTTTATGGACGAGACGGAGCTTGTTTTCACTAAGAAGCTTCCCTCATCTTGTGAAATGCGCTGGAGCTTGGCTGCAGGACCTCGAGGCATTGTGCGCTGTTTTTTTGGAGAACAGAATGCGTACCGCACAGCAGTGATTGGTTGAAGAAGATTGGGTCTCCTTGCTAGAAAACATGATTGTCATGGTAACCAGTGCTGAGCCATGATAGATTTTCAAGGACATCGGGGGGGGGGGGGGAGGCTTTTTTTCGGAATGTTTTGAGCAACAGAAGAGGCGGATACTTGCTTCTCGACCGCCGCGGAGTACAGTCACTAGAGCTCTTCTGTTTCTATTGAGAGAGCATTTAGTTGTAAAGACGTCTGGACACCCAGGCAAAACTGTATATTTTCCCACACTACGACGCGCCACCAAACCTAGTAGCTTCGGCAGCGACCTCACGCAGGCGACAGCATCTCGTCTTTCACTGACTATATCGGTAATGTTCCTCAGCCTTGGCATATTCAGAACCTTAGCAATCGTTTTCATTCCAATCTTTCTTATAGCAGCCTTATACTCGTAGTGTCGCTCCCAGTGTCCATTGCATGGTTCATTATATTTTGATGTGAAAGACCAATCAATGGAACGATACAGCATATTGTGCTTGTCTAGACTGGCATTCTTCACTTCACAATAGCTTGTCTCATCTACTCGAAAATCCGGTTAGGTTCCCCAAGTCTATTACCAACCAACTCAAGTTCATGTTGATGAAATGTTATACCATTGAAGTTTCTGTTTAAATGTTTGTTCTCTCTTGACCTTGATATTAGTTAAAAATCTCTTTGTGATACCGTAGGTCCTTGTTATTAATTTTTCAATGACACCCATTCTCATTCCCTACAATGTCATTTATTTTGTTGTGGATTTGAAGGCATTAAATTAATTTTATGTGAAGTTAGTCAGCTTATTAAGAGATCCACACAGGGACCACAGTTTATGAAAGTCAGATTTCCTTGCACTATTGATAAATGTGGTACCTCTTGGGTGTGGTGGTTACAACTTTTAAGTCATTTGGCAGACGGAGAACTGCCATCACCATAGGCTAGTTTGCATGTGCAGTGGGTACACTCACTCCTCATTACCCTTATGTGTTCTTTGTACCTGATGTTAAAATTTCTTGGAGTCACTGAAATATATTTGCAGTTGCAGCTATAATATGGGAATTCATATGTACCTGAACTATTGTATTTATCTTTCTCTTCTGTCACAATTTTAAATTCCATTTGTATTATGTTATTTGTCTTGAAGGATATATTAGTTTTATGTTTTTTGAAGACTTACTAATTTTGAGTGTGAACTGGTAGTGGTGTGTTATTGTGATTTGTTGGTGTATTCGGACTGCTGTCTGTATTTTCTGTTTCATGGCGTCATGTAGTTTATATACTGTGTTGCTGCTATATCCATTGTTTCGTGCTATGTTAATGATCATGTAGTTCTTTTTGCTTACAAGTATTATGCATAGTACATACACCAAATGTCTCATGACTGCAATCTTTTGAGTATGTGGATGTTCTGACTCCTGGCGAACAAGGATGTCTGTTGCTGTTTCCTTTCTGAAAATATTGAAGCTGTCTCTGTTGTTACATTTTATGATTTTGAGGTCGAGGTGTTATATTGCCTCTTCTGTTTCTGTTTCCATGCTGAATTGAATGTTGTGGTGTATGTTATCTATTTGTCTGTGTAAACTGTTTATATATTCTTGTGGTCCATCTATGAGAGATATGATATCATCTACATATCTGTACTGGTATATTATTGTACATTTCTTTGTTTCTATTATTTCTGCAAAAATTCTGTCTTCAGTGTGGTTCGTGAGGCCATTTCTTAGTATGTATGAAATGGGCTTCCCACTGACTTTGTAACTAGAATGAACTCTTAACTGAAAGCAGGATTGCTCAGTGAGACCTTTATGATTTTTATAAGTTCTTCTGTACACCTAATGTATAATGAATAATGCATAATGTCTAACAGGGGGATGAAGGCCACCCAATGGGAATGGTGGCTGTTCAAAGAGGGACTAGAGGACACGTAGGGGGAATTGTGGACACTCTGGAAAATGACCATTATTGCCCTAATGACATCAATTTTCTTTGTGTTTCGGAATGGTAGAATGTCAATATAAGGGATTATCATTCCCCATCCTGTAAAACTGATCAGCATTGCCCTCAGGGGGAACGGCGCGTATCTAGTTAAAGGGTGCCATAGCTGACACACACAGCAGCTGTCTCCTCCTCAAGTTTGTGGTATCCCCACTAGCTGACAATGTGTATGTGCAGGGTATGCTATCTACTGGATTTTAAGCCTATACAGGGTGTAACAAAAATGTATGGCACAAATTGCATGACACATTCCTCACATACATTAAGTGCGCGCTTACGGTCTATCTGATGACATATGCGGTTGAATAGAAAGTTTTCTAACAGAGAGCAGTATGTGGTCCTGAATGGGGTGACTCCAACAGAAACAAGCGTAACTTCAGGTGTGCCCAAGGGCAGCGTAATAGGTCCGCTGCTTTTTACGATTTACATAAACGATCCGGTTGACGGTATTGACAGCGGCATTAGACTGTTTGCTGATGATTCTGTAGTCTACAGGAAAGTAGTATCACACGAAAGTTGTGAACAAATCGATGACGATTTGCAGAATATAAACGCATGGTGTAATGACTGGCAGTTATCTCTCAATATTAGTAAGTGTAACCTTCTGCGTATAACAAGGCGAAAATCTCCATTAATGTACGAGTACAAAATAAATGCCCAGTCTTTGGAAGCGGTAACATCCGTCAAGTACCTGGGTGTGACTATTCGAAATGATCTCAAATGGAATGATCAGATTACACAAGTAACGGGCAAGGCGAACTCTAGTTTGCGATTTATTGGTAGAATCCTGAAGCGATGCAGTCCATAAAAAAAAAAAATGCTTACAATACGTTAGTTCGTCCATTCTTAGAGTATTGTTCGTCTATATGGGACCCTTACCAGTTGGGTCTGATTCAAGAGATTGAGAAGGTCCAAAGGAGAGTGGCAAGTTTCGTGACTGGTACATTTAGCCATCGTGAGAGCATTACAAATCTCATAGAAAGTTTGAAGTGGGACACACTTGCAGATAGACGATGCGCTAAACGGAAGGGGGTGCTCACTAAATTCCAAAATCCGATCTTCGCCAATGATGCAGAGCATAAATTATTGCCACCAACGTTCAAATCGCGCAATGATCACCATTCAAAGAAAGGGAAATTAGAGCTCGTACTGAGGCGTTCAGACAGTCGTTTTTCCCTCGCGCTATCCGTGAGTGGAACAGGGAGCGGATATGACTTTGGCGCGAATTGTGCCCTCCGCCACCTACTGCTTGTTGGCTAGTGGAGTACATATATAGATGTAGATGTAGACATACACAAAGAAATTATGTTATACACTGAAGTGCCAAAGAAACTAATATAGGCATGCATATTCAAATACAGGGATATATAAACAGGCAGAATATGGTGCTACAATCGGCAACACGTATATATGACAACAAGTGTCTGGCGCAGTTGTTAGATTGGCTACTGCTGCTACAATGGCAGGTTATCGAGATGTAAGTGAGTTGGAACGTGGTGTTATAGTCGGTGCATGAATGATGGGACACAGCACCTCCAAAGTAGCAATGAAGTGGGGATTTCCCCATATGACCATATGATGAGTGTACTGTGAATATCAGGAATCCGGTAAAACATCTACATCAAATCCCTGATATCGCTGCGACTGGAAAAATATCCAGAGAGAATGGGACAATGACGACTGAAGAGAATGGTACAACCCGAGAGAAGTGCAACCCTTCCGCAAATTGCTGCAGATTTCAATGCTGGGCCATCAACAAGTGTCAGTGTGTGAACCATTGAACGAAACCTCATCTATATGGTCTTTCAGAGCTGAAGACCCACTCGTGTACCCTTGATGACTGCATGACACAAAGCTTTATGCCTTGCCTGGGCCCGGCAACACCGACATTGGACTGTTGACGACTGGAAATATGTTGCCTGATCAGGTGAGTCTCGTGTCAAATAGTATCGAGTTGGTGGAATTGTACACGTATGGTGACTACCTCATGAATGTATCGAGCCAGTATGTCAGCAGGGGACTGTTCAAGCTGGTGGAGGCTTTGTAATGGTGTGGGGCATGTGCTGCTGCAGTGATATGGAACCCCTAATATGTCTAGATAAGACTCTGTCTTATCATGGGATTCCATTCATGTCCATTGTGCGTTCTGACGGCCTTGGACAATTCCAGCAGGACAATGCGACACCCCACATGTTCAGAATTGCTACACAGTGGCTCCAGAATCACACTTCTGAGTTTAAACACTTCCTTTTCCACCAAATTCCCCAGACATGAACATTATTGAGCGTATCAGGGATGCCTTACAACATGCAGTTCAGAAGACACTTCACTGCCTCCTTCTCTTACGGATTTATGGGCAGCCCTGCGGGATTCATGGTGTCAATTCTCTCCAGCACTACTTTATACATTAGCCAAGTTCCATGCCACTTCATGTTGTGGCACTTCTGCTTGCTTGCTTGGGCCCTATATGATATTGGGCAGGTGTACCAGTTTCTTTAGCTCTTCAGTATACATACATTGGTCCGGAAACTTTTTGTTTCCATGTTACAGTTCATATTCTCAGACTCATTAATCATGGGAAACACACACAAGCAGAACGCGTGAGCATACCACATACAACTCTTTCTCACTGGAGATGTTCAATATGCCCTCCATGGGCATTGATACATGCGTCAGCCCACCATAGTAATGAAACTCAGATGTGCTGATGTATTCCTGGAGTATTGTGTATGGTTTCGCAGCCTTCCATAATACAGGCAAGGAGATACTGAACATCTGTGGTTTCATACACAAGATCTTTCAAAGGCCCCCACAAATAAAAGTCCTCTGGGTTCAGGTCCAGAGAGCATGGAAGCCAGGCAACTGATCCATCTCTATCTATCCATCTGTCACCGAATCTGTTACGTAGAAACCGATGGACATTAACACTAAAATGAGGAGGTGCTCCGTCGAGAATGAAGTACATGTTTTTTTTCCACAGCTAAAGGCACATCTGCTAACAGATCAGGTAGAACATCCTCTGCGAAATTATGATAACTTTGTCCATTGAGCCTGGATGGAAGAAAGTGAGACCCTACCAAACAGCCACAAACAATGCTGGCCCAGTTATTGACAGAAAATCATCTTTGACGACTTGCTTCAACAGTTGGGTGTGGATTGGCCTCTGCTCATACATGCCGATTGTGAAAATTTACAATCTGATCTCGTTGAAACGGCGCCTCATCTGTGAACAGCACTGTTGCACTAAAATTAGCATTGACACATTGTTGAATAAACTGTTTACAGAAGAGTACCCATGCAGGAAAATCAGCTGCCTATAGTGCCTGCAAACGCTGTAAATGGTATGGATACAGCTGGTCCTTGTCTAACACTCGCCAGACAGTCATGTGGGCAACATTCCGTGTTGCAGCTACATATCCTGTACTGACATTAAGAATTGCCGCCCCACATTGCAGTGTCCTCATTCTTCTAGCCCCCCCCCCCCCCCACCCAGTCGTGAGTATCAGGTTTATAAGCCCTGTGTTCCCTGTATCGACAATCAAGGGCTTCAAACATAGTCCTGTCAAGACACCTTCATCCTGGAAATCTCTCCTGGGATAAATGTTGAGCACGAGTGCCATTGCCATCACCTAATCCATACATCAAATGTGCATCTGCCATCTCTGCGTTTGTGTACAATGCCATTGCATGGACTTCTGTCTTCTGTGAACTGTTCCTATGCACCAACACTATCTGAACAATGTCAACAAGTGTCTACAAACATGTGTTTTCTAGAAGTGAAGCCACAGTATGGCCGTTCTGAACTTGTATCAATTCGCCACTCAGTAATCGTAGCTCATTTAGGGTATTCTAAATCGCAAGTCCACATGTGCAGTTTCAACTACCTCTGTGTCCAAGGAGTCAGACACAACAAGCGACGCCGAGGATGCAGCTTGCGATCAGCCAACTGTGGCATAGTGTGTAACTAACACTTCCTTGCAACAGTGCTATTTTTCTGTTTGTGAGTGTCGATGTATTCAATGTTCACAATGTCTCTTGCAGATGTGTCTTTAATGCAAGTAATAAATTGCAGGGACAGAAGAAGATTATTACAAGCACCGCAAGGGATTGTGGCTGCACCATGACTGCAATCACAGCCTATTCAGTTGGAACAATTCAACAAACGGTTCAAGTGCCTAAATGTAGAGTGTTTCTGGTGCAATATATGCGCAGTTGATGGCGCATTTCAGTACCTACGACGTAACAGGAACCGAGTCTTTTTAATCATTTTCTCTTCATTGTAAGCTCAGATGTATTCTGGTTGGTATTAAAACTGCTTCCATATAGTCATCCTCACGAAGTCCCCAATGGCGAGTTAGTTGACAAACTGTCAAATCATTTTAAATCACAAGTTCATGTAGCAGCAGCTCGTTAGAAGTTTTTCAGATTAAGACAGCAGGCAGGACTGTCCTACAAACAGTGGGTAACAGAAATTCGTGGCCTTACTAGACAATGTCACTTTCAGTGTACAAGTGAGTTAAGTTACAGTGACATTATGATGAGAAATGTGATTACTCACAATGTGTCTGATTCCTGTATTCGTGCTGCCATATGAAAGTATCCAAACTCTGACCTCAGTACAGTACTGTCAATTACTGAGTCACAGGACATTGTCAATGTAGCTGAGCTTGATTTTCAAGCACCTGCCATATCTGTTGTCAAACGCTAAGGGGCCAGCCCCCCGCGCCTCCGCCAGCTCAGGAGACTAGGTCATGTGCGAACCAACCGCTTCATCAGGCAGCACTATTGTGGAAGTTCTGACTGTGTTGCTTTCAAACACTTGATAGGTCACAGTGCCTGTGGCACAAAGCCAAGTGTTTCACATATGGCAAACAAGGCCACATGTCGTCGGTATGTATAACCTTTTCAAACCGTCTGGTTGCAACTGTGTACATTAACTTTGCTGTGTCTTAGCTGCAACAAAAGCATTTTCCAAATGGAAAACTGAGGTATACATTTGCGAATGTTCAACATTTTCATCATGTGCAAGTGCCGCCAACTTTTGGGCATCACTATGAAAATATCAGCGAGTCATTGTAGCAGTGCACAGCAGCTCGTGCCCACTAGAATACATGCGTGTGGTAGCTTTGATATATTCCACTGTATAATTGAGTATTGTTGTTATTCAGCATGGTAATTATTGAATGATCATTTTACTACTTCTTACAAAAGATAATATTTTATAATTAGTTATTTTAGTCAATAAAATAAAGCCAAGTATACAAAGTATGTTTCGAAAATGGGTAAATATTTTTGTATGAATCTTGCATCTCAAATTATTGAAAAATCTCCTAGGAGCACTACCACAAAAAAAAGTTTCCTTCTTCCAGAAGAAATTCAAGTCTGGAAGGGTCAAGAATAGATGGTGTTAGGCAGCTTTCAGATTCCATACCACACAGTGATTCTAATGAGGTATATGTTGCGTCTGCTGCGCAATGGTTAACCGATCCTGTTGTTGTTTCGTCAGATTGCCAGGACATAAACTCTTGACTAATCAATCTGTAATCCAAGAAGTTGTATGTTCAGTTGCATATGTTCACGTGTGTACCATGTAACTCGTTGTCAGCATACAATGGACAACTTTTTCCAGTGCCTGGAGTGTGCAGTTTACCAGCCACGTTCCACAGCACTACTCAAACAGTGTTATTTAATGTGTTGTGTCCTCACGAGTCTACTAACATTTTTGGCATGGATAGCTTTGACCTTTTTGGATTGTTAATTCACGGGAAGGTGTTACAAATCAATTCGTCTGCGTTTCTGGCCACTTTGTAACTAATGAAACTCTATTCAGATTGAGTGGAGTTATCACATACACCGCTTTTTATTTCTGTCCTGCAGGTACGAGCTTAACCAATTTCCCAACACCACTTATTCTGTCTAATTTCAGTTTCAGAAATAGTACTATGATCAACATGGTACATACTTTGTCGAAAATTTTTGGGATGGATTAGCAACAAAATATTCTCTGTATAAGATACTTAAGTACAGTTTTCTACTCTCAAATAACAGTAAGTAAGATCCATAGGTAGAGAAAAACACATCAGATTATTATTCTTGATACAAGTGTCCTCAGAATCAAATAGTATTCACTTCATATTCTCACATATCGACAGAAAGAGAGGTTCAAATGGCTCTGAGCACTATGGGACTCAACTGCTGAGGTCATTAGTCCCCTAGAACTTAGAACTAGTTAAACCTAACTAACCTAAGGACATCACAAACATCCATGCCCGAGGCAGGATTCGAACCTGCGACCGTAGCGGTCTTGCGGTTCCAGACTGCACAGAAAGAGAGGTTTCTGGTTCTTAGTACTATTGTACAGCAACCCTGCTTCTGGGTTCACTACTAAATTTTCGAAGCTATTGCTCGACATAGATGGTAAAAGAACCAAGTCCAAGACCACGTGTCACAAACATAATCTAGAGCACACAAAAAGTGTCAGTCCTGAAAAACCCATGTAATGCCCATATCTCATTTCTGCACGGCAAGCAGAGCTATAGCGATGAGTGCAAATGGTGCAGTACGATGGCACCCAGCCTTCGTTCTGAAAACTCTACAGTATGGAGTAATAATATGCAACCAGTGAGCTTCACTGCTCCAAGGCATGCTGGTGCTGATGATAAATGCAGAGGCCAGGAAAGCCGTCTGTACTCGAGACACCACGGTGCAGACAGGACCTCTGACACCTCTGTTCGAACGAGAGCAAATGGCCGCATAACCTGCTACAATGACATGATATCTGGTTTTAAATGCCCCTGTTTCGGACAGCTCGTCCTCAGTGTGTCCGTTTATCCCGCCTGCATCACCGATTCCGACGGAATGACACTTTTACTAGTTACAGGTCGAGGCTGCCGGCAAACCATTATATGCTGCTTGCCACCTGTCGGAAAACTTCAACTATGAGACTACAGCCTGCCAGCTATGGATGGGCTTTGCATCTCCATGCCGTCACTCATGATAGGCCACAGTCATGACTGATAGAAGAAACAGAGGAATGGGGCATCCTCTGGTGATGGGCCTAGTCTACCGACTGCAAGCTACTTTCTTCAACCTGCTGCACGGCCACATGAGTGCCGCCTCGCAGGCAGTGCATTTACTCTTCCTGTCTGTGTGTTCTACGTCCTGAGGGAGCCCTGGGCTTCCACCTTCATGACAATCACCATGCGAAATATGCTGTGGGTACAGTCTGAGCATACATCCCTCTTTGTGTCCACTGAGGTCAATGAGTTCACTACAAGGCGTTTGTAGCCCACCATATGGAGTTCTGCTGCTGCCCCCCCCCCCCTTGTCCCCCACTGCTTGATTGTCAGGCAGGGTGCCTGACCTGCCCCACACAATGCAAACTGTTTGGATGCTGTGTTCAGCATTTCCCGCCGACGCCTGGGCAAGCAGCTCAGCCATTTTCCTGGGCATTGGGAAAGGAATATTCATTGTAGGAAATATGTTAATAAAATACTATTTCAGAAACCGCTATTGTTCTGGCGCCTGTGGGTGTAAGACGAAAACAGTCACAAATCGTTGGAGTTTGGCCTCAGCAACATAGTAGTGGCACCACCTCACCGGTCCAACCTCGATGCCCACTGACCTCCTGACCCTAGGGGTGACCATTACAGTAACTACAACCATATTTGTGACCACTTACATATGTGATAATACGATGAGTAGTAATTTAATTGTGGCGAAAACTTTATTTTGCGAATTTATAAAAAATTGTCACATTTTGAGAATTCATGTTATTGAGGGCCAGAGTTGTGGCCTCTAGAATGAATTGTCAGGATATTGTGGTGTGGAGTGGAGGGACAAGGATTTGCCTATCCCTAAAGGGGCTAGTAAGACAGTGCTAAAAGAATACACATTTATAACTTATGGATACAGAGTTGTCTTCTTTAAAATGGCCAGTAGCTAGGCGAGTAGTTGAAGCTCACACAAGGCCTGTATGTGCTACTACCAGCATGCCTTGCAGTCTTGGCTGCCGCAGCGACGAGACTGGACTCACAGCGTGCAGCTGCAGCACAGAAACATCCTGACCAAATGCACTGCGGATGTTGTATGTGTGGTCCCAGTTGCTAGCAGAATGCCTAGCAGGTGACCAGGGCACTCTCGTTGACATCGTATGTGGTGCCCTGACAAGACACCCAGTAGCTCTGCATGAGTTGGCTGTAATCATGAAGAGTTACATAATGGCCGCTGAGAGAGAGAACATCCAACAAAGCCAGTGTCTTCTCATAGAAGCAGGTTGGGGGCGTCAGTCACTGCTTGTCTAAGCCTTCTTATGAGAGTCGAGAACGACTTGAGGCACAGACGATAGATGTCAGCTCTGACAGTGTGCATGAAGACTGCAGGGCATGTCATATCTTCAATACTGTATGTGGCGGAGTGTGCTTCTGCATGAGTATGATATTCTGATCAATAGTCTTCCTCTTAATTCAACCAGCGAAACTTGAGCGCAGCAACCGGCTGTAGTGCTGCTTGTTGTGACAGTAAGTTCATTTATCTGTTGAACACTGAGCAGCAGTTGTTCGATCTGCTGTGAGTAAGAATAAACAGCTTGATTTAGTGATAGTTCACCTGGGGGAATAGGCATGGTTAAACACTTTACGTTAGATACAACACACAAAAATATTATTTTCGCCTCATTGACTGGCGGAACACCAAGAACATCCACGTACGCATGCGAGGACGGAGGTCTTTTGATGGTTGAACAAATGTGAGAAAATCATTGCCACCATTTTATATGTGTTGTAGCAAGCCTTCATGACAGTTCATAATTTACTTTCGGGGGGGGGGGGGGGGGGGGGTCGAGCAGGTACATGCAAAGAATATTAGTTCACTTTAGTAAAACTCTTTAATACGAACACGTAACAGAGTTGCAGTACATGTCAACTTGAATGACAATATACACTGCCCAACATGATTAAAGAATCACTTTTCGAAACTCCGTAACGGTCCCCCACTGTGAAGCAGAAGTTTGAAATTTGGCTCAAAGGTGCCTACAATGTAGTGGTGCAAAAGCGTGGCGCCCTGCGACGTCACACGGGACTCAGTGACGCTTCAAACAGCAAATATGTCGCCATATAATAAAAAAAGAACAGATCCTACAAGTTCTTGTGAGGAGTAATGCGGGTTAATATTGTCACTTAAGCACCAAATTTCACCACAATTCTGCCCAATACCGCCGTTGACGTGTGACACAATGGGGAGGTGGTCACACCATCTTACTGAAATTTCACCCTCCTTTTTTTTTTTTTTTTTTGACGCCGTTGCGACTGTCAGAACCACGGCAGTAGATATGTAGTGCCAGTCCTGGTGTAGAATGTCTCACTGATGATGTCACAACTGATGTCATCAGTGATATCATACATGAGTCATGCCATTTCCTGACCCCTCTCCCCTCTGACAAAAGCCAATTGCCCTACGTGTAAAATGGTGGGAAATTCAAAGTTTGGAAGGAAATTTAGAAAAATGCATTAGTTACTGGGACAACTTCTATAAACCAAGTTCCTGAATACTGGCCCAGGCTCTACGATGTCAGAGGGAAAAGATATTTTATGTAGGTCCAGGCTGTCTGCTGGCCTACTTGATATGTTTTTCCCTCCAAGCTACTATTCACTGTATAATATGTATGTGTATAGTCACTGCATGTTACAGGGAAACACTTTTAATTATTTATTGCACAAGACTAAACGTTGTGCAGTTGTCATACATATTGCATTTTGAAGAGAAATTCTGAAAGTTTTTTTTTACAAACATTCAATATGCGAACCATGAGTGACCCGGCAGACGTCAATACGGTAATCAAATTCTTGCCATACCCGTCCCAGCATGGCATCGTTCACTTCACTCACACTGGGACGTCTGCTTCTCTTTGCCGGGCACAAGTAACCCGTCGTAACGAATTTGTTGTGCCAGTGGCTTCTTACTGTACTTGGTTCTAAACATCTGTTGAACAGCTGTAGCGCACTTGTTTTTGTCAAACTCCAACACTAGAAAGCTCGCTCTGCGCCTGAACTGAACATGTTTGTGATTAGCGTTGACTATTGACAAATTACCAGACTATGCTGTGGCGGTATACATGAAAAAAAAACTTTCAGAGTTTCTCTACAAAATACATATGTATGATATCTGTACAATGTTTGGTTCTTGTGTAATAAATAATTGAAAGTGTTCCTGGACTTCATGTACACCCTTTATAAGTTGAAATCTCTCCACTTGCATTTTTATCGAAACATACATAACTTAGGGAAGAGGACAGGCTCTCTGCTCCCACACTGATGCAACCGCGTGGTGTCTTTTGTTTTGGAGATGTCCAAAAGAACAGACACCACATATACAAGTTTGCCCAATGATCCCTTCAGTGCAGGTGCACACCACACACGAACTCTTATGGCAATCGGCGAAACACGGCAAGTAATGAAGAATTATGTCAGTAATGCGTGGATAAGTTGAGAATTTGGATCTGACTTAGTGGTCAGAACATCTGCCTGGGAAGCAGGAGACATTGGATGTGGTCCAGCAAAAAATTTCAACTTCCCCGTAGATGTAAATCAATGCCCTCCAGCTGCTAAATGTCGTTCATTAATTTGTGTTTCGATTCATAATGCTGCAAAATCTGTTTTTTTTATATTAAAAAAAAACAAACAAAAATTGATTCGAAGCTTGCAGAACTCAGCTTGTAAGTAAAGAAGCCTGAAGACTATAATCGAACATAAGTAGCGTTTCTGTTAGATCACCATCCACATAAAAAGTGATGGAACTCATGTGATCGCTGGAGCACAGCTGGTTTAATCATGGATTACACATACAATTATATTAACATGCGCTTTCAAAACAGCCCCCCCTCCACACACACACACACACACACACACACACACAATCTTCTGTCTTAGCACACATTCTAACATTAAGTTCCTGTCCCTCACACACAGCTGCAATACATTGACCACACACTATTTACCAATACTGTGTTGCAAAATAAATATATATACCATCTACAGTATAAGTAATGATTTCGGTTAGCACTGTGTGAATGGCAAGGTAACATTGGCATCTTTTCTTTATTTATTTATTTATTTATTTATTTCGTATTCCATTAATCCGTATTGTGATAAATCGCAAGGATGTGGAATGAGTCAAGATTACATACAACAGATATAATACACATATATAAAATGACAAAAATGTACCATAAGATTATGAATAAGTTTGTAGGTTAAAATCAAATCAAAGGTATGGCTCAAGTAATATAAAACAATACCTAAAAAGGAAATATAGTACATTTTCCAAATTAAACAAATAATACACATATATAAAATGACAAAAATGTACCATAAGATTATGAATAAGTTTGTAGGTTAAAATCAAATCAAAGGTATAGCTCGAGTAATATAAAACAATACCTAAAAAGGAAATATAGTACATTTTCCAAATTAAACAGTTAATGTGATCTATAGCAAACAAATTTTTATCAGTATAAAAAATCATTGCTTTATCTGTAGATACTCATCAAGAGAATAGAAGGAATTTACCATTAGGTATTCTCTCAATTTACATTTAAAAGTAGGTAAGACATTAATGTGATCTTTAATACCTGATGGAAGGGAGTTGAAAATTTTTGTGGCTGAATAATGAACACCTTTCTGAACAAGACTTAAATGTTTCAGATCCCTGTGTAGATCATTTTTAGACCTAGTATTATGATCATGACATTCACTATTAGTTTTAAAAAGAGATAGGTTGTTAGAAACAAAAATCATCAAAGAAAATATGAATTGAGAGGTAAGTGTTAATATTTGTAACTTATGAAACAGACTTCTGCAAGAATATCTTGGATGAACACCACTCATGATTCTAACAGCTCTCTTCTGTGCAGTAAATACTTTTTTGGCTAAAGGCTTGTTGCCCCAAAATATTATGCCATACAACATGATAGAATGAAAATAACCAAAGTAGGCAGCTTTAGTAGCGTCCTCATCACCAATGGGGGTGATTACGCGCAGAGCATAAGTTGCCACACTGAGCCTTCTATGTAGGTCTAAGATATGCTCAGACCAGTTCAGCTTGCCATCAATTAGAATGCCCAAGAACTTAGATGATTCACAGTGTAGTATATTTTGGTTACCACAGTTTAAGTGGCATACTTCATTTTCTTGTTGAGATGTGTGAAATTGCATATACTGAGTTTTCTGAATGTTTAGAGTTAGTCCGTTGCACTTAAACCAGTGTAGGATGTCAACGAGTACAGCATTACATTTATTTTCTAGGTCACTGTTAGTTCGACTTTCAAGCAGAATAGTGGTGTCATCGGCAAAAAGAGTAAATTTACACTCGGTGTCTGTGCAAAGTGGGAGATCATTGATGAAGATAAGGAAAAGCAAAGGTCCTAGGATGGACCCCTGAGGCACACCACACTTTAATGTGCCCCAATCAGAAGAAATGGGACTATCATTGGCACCATTAATTATCACCTTCTGTTTTCTGTTTTGCAGATATGATTCTATCCATCTACCAATGCTACCTCGCAAGCCATAAAAATTAGCCTTATGTAAGAGAATGTTGTGGTCCACACAGTCAAAGGCCTTAGACAAGTCACAAAAAATTCCAATAGGTGACATTTTATTATTTATTGACTCTAAAATTTCATTTGTGAGAGAAAAAATAGCCTGCTCAGTTGATCTACCTTTTTGGAAACCAAACTGGTTTCTGTTGAGTATGTTGTGGCTGTTAAGATGTTCTACAATTCTTGTATACATTAGTTTCTCTAATACTTTTGAGAAACTACTTAGTAGTGATATTGGACGGTAGTTAGATAAATTAGTTTTGTCACCCTTCTTGAAAAGTGGTTTCACAACGGCAAGCTTTAATCTCTCTGGGACAACACCTTGCTGGATAGACTCATTAAAAATGTGACACAGGACTTGACATATGTGGTCACTACAATGCTTCAGTATTTTTGGTGAAATGTTGTCAATACCAGTGGAATTTTTATTTTTTAAGGCCTTGATGGTATTTTTAACTTCAGTAACATGAAACGTCAGGCTATAGTTAAATACTAAACATCATGTAAGCATCATCATGTTCTTACATATATGCATAGATGTACTCTGAGTCTGTGGCTCAACTCGTTTTATTTTCCTATATCCAGATGGTGTTGTGGAGTACTCCATAACAAAAACTTACTCATAGGGTTCCCTATCCATTTTAATATATATTTCTCCTTAAATTCAAGTGGATGTAAACGTGTTAGCGTTGAAAAGCTCTTTTATCATGAATTCAACCAAGCAGTGATATCTGAACTCCCTCATTATTATGATATGAAAGTAATATTAACCCCAACAGAATGGTGTGGGCTGTGTGACAACCGAATGGCCATTTCAGATATTTTACTCGAAATATTCAAACACCTGCAGTGACACTAGTTGATCACAAGATCAGTACCGGTGACTTGCCACAAACAACAAATTTTTAACTGTACAGAATCGATTCATATGCAGGAACATTCAAGAATTTAATGTGCAGTAGTTTTATCACAGAGTACACACTTGACTAGAGACTGAGCTGGCAGGGTTAGATTTACAGCTTCTACGAAACATTATGGACCAAGTTACAGAAAGTTTTGTAGTTCAATATTTCGATGCATGTTGCCTGTCAATACACAGAACTATGTATGAGTTTACAACACTTGATGTAGGCATAGAACTGGCAGGGCAGGGTTACATTTACAGCTTCTACGAAACATTATGGACCAAGTTACAGAAAGTTTATATCAAACTCTTAATCTCATGGAAAAAATATGTAGTTCAATAATTCGATGCATGTTGCCTGTCAATACACAGAACTATGTGTGAGTTTACAACACTTGATGTAGGCATAGAACTGCAATCTTATTTGAGTATTTATTTGTACCTAGCTATATGTAGAAATCAATGAAGCATTTGTATGATGTCTGTTTCTTCCGTTTTCCTGTAAGACCCCCCCCTGCTGTGGCTAGTGTAGTTATATAGTACGGACAAAGCATCCTCTACACAAGGGCTTTGCTGTAACTGATAGGTCTGAGAATATTTAGGAAACATAGAATAACAAGAATGTGACACTACTGCCCAGTAGCATTAGATCGGTTATTATCGTTGATCCATCGAATTTCAAGGGAAACATATGTGCTAATGTTCCTGCCAATGCAAGCCGATTGTGTTCGCTTTGAGTATGTGTATAGATTTTCAAGAACACTGTTTCAGCTCAAGTACAAGCTTTTTCAGGAAACACTTTCAGGTGTTGATGGTATTATGTATAAGATTGCCACCCAAAGTGATGAGGTCCCACCACCTGAAAAAGTGAAACCTAATACTGAGTTCGGATTTGATGATGTCATAAGTGGAAAATCGGGGTCAAATACACAAATACTTCTGTTCTGATCGCCACAGAGGTCTTGATATCTTTTACTTAAGCCAGACGTATTCAATGATCCCAAAGCAACTGATAAGAGATAATACAAACCTTATTATTGTCTTGCAACAGCACAATATGAATTTAAAATACATTTACCAGGCACACATAGGAATTAATATGACATCTGATGAATTTACAGATTTATGGACAAATTCACGAGGTCACCTACCCATAATTAGTCTGAGACAAGGCAGCAGAACATTCGTCTGTACATTGATACGAAAATTCAAACGCTCAGAGACAGTATTAAACATCAGACTACTAGACTTGAAACACTCAACAGAAGTATCAAGTAATTAAAAATCTATTCTCAAACCATTCTGACGTTAATCAATGAATTAACTGCAAGGGTTGGTATCACGGAAAAGAACACAAGCGAGTTAATTGCAGAGCTTGACGTAATTGAAAAGAAAGCAAATCGGAGTGTATATAAGCTTTATACCACTCTAAAATCTGTTTACTATATAACAGCAGGCCGACAAAAGATAAAGTAGTTGAAGCATATAAGGCTTTTCGAGAGAAACTTCGATTGCGGAAATTAGCGTACTTGGAAAGAGACCAGTCATTTAGAGACACATTTAGGCCTGTCATATAATCTCTCAAACAAGTCTCCAGGCCTAAAGAAGAGGATGAAGACGATGCTGTTGATGATTTCATTAACCATTACAGTGATAGTCGAATAGACAAATTATGGAATAAGCAAGGAAAAATCACATATGCTTGGTGCTCAGTCTATAAGTTTAACTGAGAATGCAGTACAGACTGGAAATAGAGAATTCGAAAGAACACTTGCTTTACTGAATCTAATATTCTTAAAAAATGAATCATGTCGGGTTTAGGGCATTTTGTTACTCGAGTATATATTTTTAAAATTAAATTTGATATGCTAACACTCGCCACAGGAGATGTCAGGATTAAATATAACAGTTTCTAAAACAAGTCACAGGCATTATATGTCAGTAATACGCACAAAATGTGGAGGACATCATCCAAAATTTAACAACTCACTTGTTAAACAAAATAGCTCCAAACTGTCTGAAGCCTCACATTGATGTGCAACATATTTCGAACGAACTATTTAATTTGAAATTTTTTTTCATTGGGTTTAGTTACATCCAGCCTAACATCCTAGCATGGAATCTGCCTGTTGCTCTTCATCCATACTTCACAGTAGACCTATAGCATGTTAGAAAAGAGTAGCTGGGTTTTGCACAAGTGATGCTTTCCAAAGCCGTGGTGATTCGTGAGTGTGCTCTAGAATCTTACAGCAAACTGATGGTAAGGATATTGGTCCGTAATTTTGCAGGTCCGTTCTTTTACACTTCTTATACACAGGAGTCACCTGCGCCTTTTTCCAGTCACTTGGCACTGTGCTATGGTCCACAGATTCACAGCAAACACAAACTAAGTAAGAGGGCGATAATGTAGAGTAGTCTTTGCAAAACCGAATTGGGATTCCATCTAGACCTGGCGACTTACTAGTTTTCGACTCGTTCTTTTATCCGTATTTTATAGATTATTTCATGATGGTCACCTTTTACACTTATTTATCACAACAGGAAAGGTTTAGGTCATGGATAGAGAAAGGTAGCCTTCCTGTGCTCTGCAACAACCCAGGATCACGCAAAGATGACAGAAATAGGATCTTTAGCCTGTGTCACTATATGAAACAATTAATTTTAGTCTATAATACAGTTTCAAATATAGAACATCCTGCAAGCACACCAAAGTTTAGCCTATTGAATACTGTTGAACTAACCTCTTTTGACCTCTATTACATAATGTGAAATTCTGATGCAATGAAATCGATTTATCAACTGGATAAGCTGTCCTTTTTGCTTAAAGAAGTTGTGTAGGACTACATTTTGGAGCGGTAATAGACCAAAAACGAACTTCACAATGTTTTATGTGTTCAGCATGACCATATGAAAGTTCAAACAGTTCACTGTAAATGTATACCAGCTATTGTGTGTTGTGAGCATACTAGTCTCAATGGAATAAGTTTGATATTTGAGTGCAAAACTGGATGTTGCACTAGTATATATCTGCTGGATATATTCAGCAATAATAATTGTATCAACATTATTTTCTTAACTCATGTCGCTGAACAAAGTTAAAAGGAGGGATTCGTGACATACGGAAGGAGAAACATGAGTTCAAATTTGCAGTAACATATATAAGAACGTAGGCATCCGCGGCCGGTGTCATAGTGATTAAAATTCTTCTGGGTATTATGCCACGTCATTGCTAAAAACTAACAACAATAATAAACTAAAGCCGACGTTTCGACCGAATTGCAACGGCCTTCCTCAGGGCACGACTGGTTTTGCATGGGGATAGGTGCTTCTGTTTATTACAGACTATCGATGTCTGATGTCACTGTAGTAAAACTTTTAATTGGCCCCCTGATATGATTGGCTAGTCATGATGTAAGGGAAGATGGAAGGAAAGAGGCTATTTGTGGATATCCATGTCGTCAACGATTGGTAGCTGTTCGTCAATCAGCGTTCGGCTTCTGGTCGGCAAGTTTTCCTCCTTGTGTGCGCGGAAGTGGACTGACAGTTGCTCTACAGCTGTTTGTGCAGATACGTCTGTGTCCCGTGTAGCTTCTGCCCCGCGACCACTCGCGGCCCGTTGGAGTGGGATGGCCGGCAGCCAGGACGCCGGGAGTTTGTAGCGACAGAATCGTGGGTGCGAGAACGCAAAATACGGGAGGCGATCAACAGAGAAAATGGCTACAAACTCCCGGCGTCCTGGCTGCCGGCCATCCCACTCCAACGGGCCGTGAGCGGTCGTGAGGCAGAAGCTACACGGGACATAGACATATCGGCACAGACAACTGTAGAGCAACTGTCAGTCCACTTCCGCGCACACCAGAAGGAAAACTTGCCGATCAGAAGCCGAACGCTGATTGGCGGACAGCTATTAATCGTTGACGACATGAACATCCACAAATAGCCTCTTTCCTTCCATCTTCCCTTACGTCATGACTAGCCAATCATATTACAGGGCCAATTAAAAGATTTACAACAGTGACATCAGACATTGATAGTCTGTAATAAACAGAAGCACCTATCCCCATGCAAAACTAGTCGTGCCCTGAGGAAAGCCGTTGCAATTCGGCCGAAACGTCGGTTTTAGTTTATTATTGTTGTTAGTTTTTAGCAATGACGTGGCATAATACCCAGAAGAATTTTAATCACTATTGCAGTAACATATCAGTACTGAAGTAAACATGTATTGTTAACAATACTATTTAAATAGATTTTGTCATCTACACTCATTTTGACCTGAGCTATGTCTTTAGAAAAATCTACAATATAAGATAACATTTTACTGTCTTTGACTTCAACACTCCACTTTCTTACACTGTTAACTCTTTACTGGTACTAGGACAACAATATTGGAAATTTGGAATATTATCCTCCTTTAACCAGACTTAATTCGTATCCTCGTCTTTGTTGCATGCACGTTTTCTTATAATTACTGGCTCACACTTTGTTGGATGCTGTACCTTGTTTAAATATGATGGTAACCAAGGAAATAATTGTCTCATGACATCTAGTAAAAGCAGTGGCATCTGACGAGGGAACTCTTCAAATCAGAGTCTTGCAACTTCCACTCTTAACAAAGATGTTTGTCATGTTCAATATAAACAATACTTCTGGTGGATGGATTTGTCATTTCTAGGAATGGTTTTATCTAGGTCTTTCTGTTTTCCTATTCAGTAGGGAATCTTTTCCTTGTTAGATTTGTAATTGCCCTTCCAATCAGGAACACAATATTTTTTGAGCATCTGCAAATAGAATATTGCATTAATTGTTAATATCTTATGTAAGAAACTACTAACGTTTTATGTACGAAGAACAAATGCTAATTTCGATAGACTCTGTACTACTTGGGCATCACAAAATGATTTCCATGAACTGAGGAAAGTGTATGAAATTATTCATAATTTTAGCACATTCAGATACTAAATTTATGAATAAAAACATTATTATCAGGCTCTTTATATCGTCTTGTTTTAGTTCTGCTGCCAAAAGTCGTTCAGATGGTATGGCTACAAATATACGTGTAAAACATTGCAAAATTTAGAGATTTCCATATTTTCATTTATGTTTTATCTTAGATTGTAGTCTCGACTATACGTTATAATTTTAGCAGAGTCCAGTATCCCACAGTTAGATATCCCACAGTTACACTGTAAAGTGAGTTCAACAGAAGATACAAAAGTACAAACAAACAATTCAATTCACTACCACACAGCCACATCCACACAGTAGGTCTTAATGTAATTTTTCCACATTTTAACCCTCCAGTGTGAATTGCAGAATAGTCCTATTGATGCAGATGTAAGTCTAGAAATATAAATGAATACCAGTAACTTGTCACAGTTTATTTATTTATTCATTTATTTGCTACCCATCTATAAGCATTAAAATTCCAGGCAATGATGTCTTTTGTGTACATACACACTTACATATACACTTAAATGATATACATGGCGCAGAAGTTATTTTAGATCATTATTGTCTCTCAAGATATAAAATCGTCCAATATGGTGCACATGATATATTCAATATATTCGCATATGTAAGTATAATCTAAACGAAACTAACATTATATATTCAATATATTTGCATATGTAAGTATAATCTGAACGAAACTAACTTTATGGCAGAACACCTCTATTGCATGAAATCATTTTTCTCTAAGCCAATACTGTGTGGCGTTTTTAAACACACTTATTTGCATGTTGTTTACCTGTATTGGCAACATATTAATAGTTTTATGTATATGTAGCTGTAGCTATCTTGCGTTTTCTGAAGTCTAGTAACTGTGACATCCATCTGCTATTTCTGAGGTATGTGTTATGTTGATGGAAAGATTGTCATGGTTTGTGATTGTGTTGAGTTTCTTTTGTGTGTATTAGACAACTTGATATAAAGACAAACATGAGTCCTGGTATTCTTAATTATTTGAAATATGGTCTACAAGGATCATTATTTTTTGCTCCACACATCAACCACATTGCCTTCTTTTACCAGATGAGACCTATTTGACTCCAGGGGAATTCCCCTTAATGCAGTGCCATATGTGAAGTGAATGTGGAAAAAGACATAGCATGCCTTGGGTAATGGCTTGTCATAGCACATGACATTAGTTTACCTAGCAAATATGCAGCATCATGATTAATATCCAATGATTGACTTGGAACCACTTACTGACTGCTCTATATGATCCCCACATTCATGCTTTAATGCTCCTAAGTTTTCCCCAGCTGTAACAAAACTGGTATCATTAGCATTGTGCTGGATTTACACAACATAATGATAAGCAATTAATTTACATATATTATCAAGAGTAAAGGTCCCAACACAGAACATTGTGACACAACCTATGTGATATTTAGTTTACTGAAAGAGCCACTGTAGTAGTCTGCAGGGATTTCAGCATAAATCTTATGAATGAAAGTAGGCTAAAAAATCAATTCCTAAATCTATTATGTAGTTTCAATCTGTTTCCACAGATACATGAACCCACAAGAATAACATATAATACAAACCGTCTTATAAATAATATATTTTCAAATGTAGAGTCCACAGAAGTAGGAGTAACAAATACTGATTTGGGATTATCAGACCATAAAGCTCTTGTCCTCAAAATACCTTCAGTGCCATTACAAGATAAAAAAGTGTACTTGATGTATAAAAGAAATCTTTCCACTGAACACTGTGTAGAATTTACAAATATCCTAACTAGTGAGTCCTGGACTCTAGTGCTGTACCTAACAAATACGAATGATACATATAACACTTTTTCTTCAATTTTCATGGGATATTTTGAAATTTGCTTTCCAAAGAAGCTGTCAAGAACCACATCACATCACAATACAGAGCCAAGTTCTAGTATCACAGATGGCATCAACCCTTCTTGTGGAACTCTAAAGAGACTAAATACGAAATTGAAGACATCTACAAATCCACAGTTCATAGAATATGTTAAGAATTACAAAGGGTATATCGGAAAGTAATTGCCAAGGCAAAATTTATGAGTAATGACAACTTAGTAAGACAGTCTGATAACAAATCAAAAGCCGTATGGGGTATTGCGAAGACTGAAACAGGAAAGAGATGTGAAGACCAGGATATCATTCTCAAAAACACTGAAAATGTCAATATTAAAAAACAAGGTGTGTCAAATTACATCAACAATTATTTCATAAATGCAACAATTTCATTAAGCTCAAAATTCACATAGCAAGAGAAACCTGAATTTCCAAAAGCTGCTTGTGGCATGAGGATAGATCCAACAGATGAACATGAAGTGTTCAAAATAATAAAAAGCTTGAAACCTAAAATGTTAGCAAGAGACCGGCTGCGGTGGTCTAGCGGTTCAGGTGCTCAGTCCGGAACCATGCGACTGCTACGGTCGCAGGTTCGAATCCTGCCTCGGGCATGGATGTGTGTGATGTCCTTAGGTTAGTTAGGTTTAAGTAGTTCTAAGTTCTAGGGGACTGATGACCACAGATGTTCAGTCCCATAGTGCTCAGAGCCATTTTTTGTTAGCAAGAGTAGATGAGGTGCCTGTTTATATCATAACAATGACGGCTGCACAAATCGCAAGGCCCTTGGCACACACGACCAACTTATCATTTAGTGAAGGAGTGTTTCCAGAAAGGATGAAAATGTCAAAAGTGAAACCATTATTGAAAAACAGCAACAAGCATAAGGTAGAAAACTATCGGCCAATATCCCTCCTTCCAGCATTTTTCAAAATAATAGAAAAATTAATGAAGCAACAAATATCTAAATGAGCATAAGTTACTAAAAAGAAATCAGCATGATTTACAGGCAGGCAAAAATACAGAAACAGCACTAATGCGATACACTGAGCAAATAATCAAAAAGCTAGAAAAAGACAACAGTGTAGTAGGAATATATTTAGATTTCTCCAAAGCATTTGACACTGTCAATCACGGCATTCTTTTGGAAAAACTGGAAGCATTAGGCATTCATGTGACAAGGAAAAAAGTGGTTTGAGTCATACCTACAAAACAGAACATAGATTGTAGGACTATTACTCCAACCACAAAATCAATTTAGTATAAGATGCAAAAAAAGTGGAAATAGCAGTGCCACACGGCAGTAATCTAGGTCCCTTATTGTTCCTTGTCTACATACATGACTTTCACACCTCAGATGGAGCAGCAAAGGCTATACTGTTCACAGATGACACTAGTGTGATAATAGGTGCACCAAAGCAAATGCTGCAAACACCTACTGTTCAAGTAGTAAAGATTGTCCACAATTGGTTTAATGCAAACCGGTTGACATTAAAGACAAATAAAACAAATTATATGCAGTTTGGGAAAGTATGTCAAACTGTAAATCTTGATCTGTTGCGACAATCCCATAGACAAAGTGGCATCAACAAAATTGCTGGGGATTCACGTAGATGAAAGTCTTAATTTTGATTATCATGTAATGAAACTTGGGTAGAAACTTAACTAATCTTGTTTTGCTCTTAGAATTATTGCAAATGTTTGTTCTTCAGAGAGTGCCAGAGGGCATATTATGGCTATTTTCAGTCTCTTGCAACATGCAGAATAACATTTTGGGGTTCCACCACTTGCCGTCTAAAAAAAACCTTTCTGTTACAGTATATATATGCAAAATATACAAATGTGTTTTATATATTAGGATGCACTTTGCAGATTTTCAGACAAATGCCGACTTGCATAACTACAATACTCGAAATAGCACAGCACTCCATACTCAGCGAACAAAGAGAACACACACACAAAGGCATGTGAGCCATATGGGTACAAAACTGTACAACATACTGCCAGCCAACATCAGAAAGTTAGAAGATGAATACAGATTTAAAGTAGAATTTAAAGAATTTCTACTTGAACAGTGTTTATACTCGGTAGATGAGTATTAAGGCCAATAAATAATTCTGGTAATGTTTATATTAAGGAAAAACTCAAAACACTGTCTTACATCCCCTAAAGTTTCTGTTAATTTTTTAAATCTGATGGACAGCTGTTGAGTGTGGTAAAATCTTTACTGAATTATTGTAGTGAATTTAAGGGCTTCCTGTTTAGCGAAGACAAAAGTAAAGCCTCCGGGCAAACAGACTATGCAGTTCCAATACTGTTATTATACATGTATAAAAAGTTGTATTACTGGGTCTTGTATGATCAAGTATTATTCTTTGTACAACTTTGTATGTATTATTCTTTGTACTACTTAATGTAAAATTTCGTATGATCCTTTTGCACAGATAGTTTCCCATAAATTTGCATGTACTCCATATAATATTTATTGTCTACAGATGGATAAATAAATAAATAGAAAATAAATATCGAAGAGATTTGGTCACGTGTTGTTGAAGTGTGCAATAGGTTTTCTCTCACTCAGGTAGGATCAGGTTAGAGATAGTTCTGAGCCTCTAAAATCGTAGCAGCAAAGTTTTTCTGGCTGAATTCTATAGCAGACAGAGTCAAAAGACTTGCTGAGCTCCACAAGGATAGCAATAACAGATAATCTGGATTTAGACGACGGTAATATAAATGGAACTACATTTTCGACTTCTATTACTATTGACGGACTAGACAGGAAGTCGTACTGTGATTCAATAAGAATATTATTCACATGCAGATGTTCACTGATTTCTAGCCATTTGCGATATTCCACTACTTTCGAAAGAATGGGTACAAGAGAGATTGTGTTGTAATTATTATGACAAGACTGGTTACTTTTTTCTGCAGAAGAGTAACGACTGTCATTTGTAAAGATAAAGGCAAACAGCAAGTGACGAACATTCAGTTAATAAGATAACGTAGTGGATGTATTATTATATCCACAGTTTTTTTATCACAAAATTGGAGAGCCTGTAATTGTCTTCCGATTTTGAATACGGTAATTTAGTTTTGCTATTGCAGCTGCAATAGCGCTTTCTTTTACCTCTTTGCATCTGAAGATAGGAATTACATATCTTCAAAATTTTGTGGGAACGTGTTTCAATAATTTGAGTTATGAAGCCAGCATATATTACATAACTGAGATACTTCACTTGTCTTACTGAAATTTTTCTTCAGGTCTGTTTATATAGCTTCGCATAGGTCAATTATTATTCCGCTTAATATTTGTATGGACATTGTTGTTGAAAAATCTAAATTTTTGTGACTACCACTTTCCGGGAATCTCAATGTCGCTATCAGCTGTTGATCTGCCGAAATTATTCTGCTTATGCTTGTTATATGAGGAGTTCAAGCATAAATAGATAGTTCTATATATATCCGCGTAAATTCACAAGTAATTCTGTTTGCCGTCGTGTTCACAGCTTAATTCGTGCAATAAATTAAAATGTGAAAACTGCCGTCGTTTGAGGAACCACTGCCAGGCTATTTTTAAGAGCTAGTTAGGAACACAAGCCACAGATGATTTTCCTTTTTTATTAGCTTCTAGCATACAAAATGAATCTCCTATAATGTGAGTTAGTGTCCTGATACTAAATAACCTTTCGACAGGGTAGCCGCTTGGCGTTGAAAGTTCCGTCTGACAACAGATGGCGGGCCAGCAGCAGGTTTAAACTGCGCGCGTTGGGCACGAGTTTTGCGGCGATTTGTTGCATGCAGAGAACTTCGTATAGGTATCTGCACAGATAGACCGTTGCGCGTTAATCGGTCACATGATATGTAGATGATTTCTCGTTATTCAAATGGGCACGAAGTTAAAGCTTGTCTTCTTTTAATTTTGGTGATTGCTTTTGAAGCTCCTTATGAATGCTGTAAACTTTCCTTAAAGATTAGTTTGTGAAATTGTTTCTCTTTCATGTTCGTAGACGCCTTCGACAGTTGTTTATATCTGTCAATACTCTTTGATTTGCGTTCAAAAGGTGTGGTGACAATGAAAGGTGGGAGTGAAGCAGACAGCAGAATGTACGTTTGTAGATGCGATGTGCTTCTGTCGGCGTACTGTATGTCTTGACTTTATGCCTGCTTAAGTATTGTGTGTCAACTGCTTACATGTACATTCAGATTTGGTGAGCGGAGTTTCTTGAATCAGTAGCGCGTCATGATATGTAATACAAACAGCGTCATTGTGATTTGAGTTACGAAGTGTTATTGGACATTTGGTAAACGATGGCAGATTTTAGTGGCAACCAGGGAAACGAAATTAATGAGATAAAGAGATTATTGTGGGGAACAATTAAAGATGATGTATTTCGACGATGGGCGCAGGGTACGTATACAAATTGTCGCCTTATATGTTATGGAATTTCTCATTCTTTCAGTTAGCATGTAGCAACTTCTTTTGCAGGATTCTGTTTTAGTAGCGACGAACCTACGGCTCTTGTTCAAAATCATGGTGGCCCCTGTGCAGTTATTGCACCAGTTCAGGCGTTCATTTTGCGGAATATTATTACTGAACCAGTGGGAAACAACTGGCGCGAGGTAAGACTTGTTTATATTTTTCTTCACACGTTACGTATTAACTATATGTTGTGTTGGTTATGGCGGTTAGGTTAGCAGCACGTGAGTTTTACAATTA
Source organism: Schistocerca piceifrons (assembly GCF_021461385.2). Classification (NCBI taxonomy): domain Eukaryota; kingdom Metazoa; phylum Arthropoda; class Insecta; order Orthoptera; family Acrididae; genus Schistocerca; species Schistocerca piceifrons. Next base: position 293,930,983 of record NC_060149.1, on the reverse strand, counting down.
ATGTCACGTGTAAACTTTTGAATTGTTGATAGCAATATTTCAGGGATACAAATGTAACGACGAAAGTGTTATATTGTATGTGCAGGTATACAATAAGCAGTGTTGATAATGAAAGCTAGTTGTACACGTTCGACATTCTGGCACGTTCTTAGGTGGCTTTCGTTCATGTACTTGCCCACATTTCCTGTTAGTTTTTCTTACGTCCTTTATAACTACAGTAAAATGTTGATGGTTCTTAGCATTGTGAAGTACTAAACTTGGTAACAGATATTGTTGTCCATCTTTCAGTTCTAAGGCTGTTGGCCTTTTTTTTTTTTTTAAAAAAGAGACAACGTGCACGTAAGAATAGAGTAAGTTTGTACACATTCGTGGCTTCCTCTTCCTACAGTACTGTCCCCTAACTTACTTAAGGGGTTTGCATAATTGCAATCCTCAGAAATCCCAAAGGAATCACTGATGACTGTGGATGAATATAGAACATTGTTTTTGTATTTCAGTTGGGTTGCATGTGAAATGCTCTTAAACTCTAAGTGGGACATACTAAACCAACGTTATTAAGGTAGTTCTTGGTGTAGGGTAAAATAAGCGTTAAGTTAGTGAAGCTGTTACCTTCTGGAAATGTGCTCACAGGTGCGGAATAGGGATGAATCTACTGTGAAATGTGGTCTCCCCTACAACTAAAATCTGTTGGAGGCAGCGAAAAGTCTAAGATTTAGACTGTTATAACATGTGTGCCAATTACTGAAGTAGAATGTGTGTTTAATTGGTTATGAAATAACTTGGAATAGGTTTTGAGCTTGTATTAGATGAGGTGTAATTTGTGTTCTGCTAGATCCATAGGGAGGAAATGCTCCAAGTAAAAGGAAATCAGAAACATATTTTTAGTTGAAGAGTAATAAATAGCCATAAAAGTTAGACACTGAGATGCATACGGTAATTCCTTGGGCATTGTATTGTTCATCATCAAACAGAAAAATAATTTTACAACACTTATTTCCAACGATCACACCAATGCGCTGAATTTGTACACAAGTCAGATTAAAGTATATTGTTATTTTAAATTGAATTAAGTCTTTGTTTTTAAATATTTCTGGAATAATAATTTAATTTTAAAATCGTAAATTTTATTCGAAATTTCAATCTTAAACATGTATGAGGGGGTACTTAAAATTGTTTGCTTATAAACTGAGTGCTCTTATCGCGTGTGTGTGTGTGTGTGTGTGTGTGTGTGTGTGTGTGTGTGTGTGTGTGTGTGTGTGTGTGTGTAAGCTATCAAAAACATAAGTTTGGAAAGTCTGTGTCATTTAAGTTTAATCAATTTTTGCAATAAAGTATAAGAATCTCAGAAGTTAATTCTGTCATTGTCTTATTGCAGGAAGTAAACAATGTTCAGGATGGTCCTTGACATTTCTACCATCACATTAACAGTGATAAGGGACACAACATTGTTTACTTGCATAGATATTCAGTTACCTTATTAGCAACAACTTCTGGAGCACATTTGCTTTCAAGAATATATTTAGGATCTTTATCTGAATCATAGTTATCCACATAATCCTTTAATTTGTAAAAGTTGTTGCCGCAAAGCATTTTTCTTGCATGAACACTGTACATGTTACTACTATTGGCAGCCAGGTGTTTGGCACTTACTGCTGTTTATATGCACACATCCTAACAAAGTTGCCATTAGTGAGAATCTAAAAGTAGAGCTAGGTCTGCTATTTCTTGGTTCAGTGTGTAACTGTCAACTAATATGAATAAAGCACGTCATGTACCAGGTTTCACATGCAATAGCTCTTTCTCATCGACTGTCAGTAACCTATGTTTACAGACAAGATCTTCAATTATGTTATTAATAAAGTGTGAGAGAATGACTAAAGGAGATTAGTTTAGTTGTAAAGTATAAACATTGATTAAAGGAAACAATTTTGGTTTCTGTGCTGTGTAATTGCTTCATATTGGCTGTGATCTTTGCCTAATTATCCACATTGCTGTGAACATCCTGAGAGTACAGAGTACAATCTGTTTTGGGATTAGTTGATTACAGCAGACTGAAAATGGATTGCTTAACTAACCATTATGAATAAAATATTAAGAAGCACAAGTGAATCGGGGTCCAAAGGTCATGATCCCTACCCACTTGCATTGGAAAGTTAATATTGATTTAGCATATTACAGACATATGAACATTGAATCAAGTGCATACTGTTCATAGCTATTAAATTTTCTCCAAAATGAAAACTTATGGAAGAACTGTTTCAAAATTATGGGATTAATGGGTGGTTGTTTTTGGGTCATTCACTGCCAAGTAGTTTAGAGGGCCCCGCACGGTTATCATGGACTTCAATGAATTTGTGAGCACCCACCCATGTTCCCAATAAATGCTGGTAAAGTTTTATGATCCCCAGTTAATAGTTACAGATATGCACCCCCTGAGTTTTTGGCAATTTCAGACATATCACTGGCAATGTTCTCATATAAGAAACAAACCTAGACCATATTGTGCAGTTTTTGCTTTATCGTGAAATAAAAATTTCATGAGTAAGTTTCATGTGAATAATTTGGAGTGAGGTCATTGAAGAAACCACCTGAAAAAAATTAATATCTTGCTTTTATATCCCTGGAAGTAATTGTGGGATAGACCTGAAACTTTGCATGTAGTAACATGCGAGTAGCAAGGCCTTTGTATGTAAAATTTCACTGTACAAGTAGTTACTAATAGTATGCAAATTGAGGACAAAGTTGATTTTTGTGGAAACTCCAAAAATGGCTGTTTTTATCCCACTTTGACAACTTTTACGTTTTAAAATTGTTTTGTACTCCTGATGAGCAGGGAGTGAGCTTGTGTCGAACAATTTGAAAAAAAGTTAAAAGAAGTGAGTTGGTGTCTTGCAATTGTATTGCAGCCTGTTTTTCTGCTGTAAGACCCATAGAACCAAACTAGTTATAAATGTCAAAATTTAACTTTCATTGCCAAGGCACTGGACATCATTCCACTAAAATTGTTACACATCTACAGCACATGTCCTATAAATTGCCTTTAAAGTTTTACACCATTAACACAGTGTGTAAATTTTCCTGAAGTTCTTAACAGTATGATTAACATTTTTGAAAGATGTTTCACATTAACGAGGATTTTGAATGTGTCTTTATTTTGTAAAGCTATTGATGTGCTTGTTTAATTTTGGTTTAAAATATATAATTTTGCGTTAGTGCAGTTTGTGGTTTGTGTTCATCTTAAGTCTACTGATGAAAGGCTATATAAATGTGTTGCTACGGCCCATGGTGGCCTAACCATTGCTAGTTTGTTTTGAAGTGAGAACACCAGCATCCTATTCCCATAAGAACCACAGATGGTAACTGTGCAACAGCAGCTATGGGTGACCTTTTTTTTTTCCTGTAGGATCCCAAACCGGATATAGTTTCTTTGCTATGGGATCCCAATCGCGATAGGGGTTTCTTTACTGTGGTATCACAAGCCTGACACGGCAAGTCCAATAAGGGTTTCTTTACACAAGATCGCAAGTCCAATAAGGGATTTTCTCCACAGGGTTCCAAACCTGATTACACATTAGTGTCCCAGGCCAAAGCTAGATGAGGTCTCATTTAAAATCCTGAGCTTAAGTTTGCTCCGAGCTACTTGAATTTTTTAAAAGTTTCATTAATATGCTGTTGAATATTATGAGAGAAACTGTACTGCCGGCCAGGTAATGTCACTGATGGCACTTGGGAAGTTTAAAAAATACAAGGAAATTATCCAAAATTTTGCATGGATCTCAGCTGTTGACAGTGCCTGTCTAGCAAGTCCAATGCTAGAATGGCACCTGATACTTCCAGCAGATAGGAAAGTGCTCAAAGAATAGAAAAAAAAATTATTTTTATATTCATCTTAGTTATTGAGACCTGTAGAATGTCTAGTTGTCCAAAGGTGCCTGGTGTTCTAACTTCACGAAGGAAAACATTTGTTGTCGTATAATCATGGTTTGGTTAAATGTTTTTCATAAATCAACACAATTCTGGGTTCCATTGCTAAGTCAGATGTTGGAACACAACTGGTGAATACATCACTGAAACTTCAGTTTTTAAACAAACAAGTTGTGTGCTAGATAATACAGAGTTTTTGTGAACGTCAACTTGGGACATAGGGCAAAGAACTGAAAACTGTCTATGCACTTTTTTGACAACTGTATATGTAATACGTACCAGAACATTTGACAAACCACTTGTTATTTACATTATTATAGTTACATCCAGTTTTTAAGTGAAGTATGAATTTGAATAAAAATGTGTGTTTTCTTCTACAGAAAAATCGAAGAATTAAAACACAAACAATGAATTTAAATAATGAACAATTTTAGGTTGGAATATTTGAAATTGGGAAACCAAGGAATCTTTTTGTACATATTGATGTTGCTTGACTTTACATTAAATAAAGCTGGTTTTTGCAAAGCTAACTAAATTTCCATAATCAAAAAGTGTGTAACCATTGAACAATAAATTATGGTCCTGAACAACTTAAATAAAATTTCATAAGTTTGCGTGACATTTAAGACCCTAACAGATTTAATAATATAAATTTTTAGTGTTTCAACATATATTTACTTCCAAAATTATATCCCTGCCTATTCATCTCTCTTACAAAGTAATGGGATGATGAACTTCGAGAAATAGTGTTTATGTGCTGTGTACACTCATAATGAACAGGAATGTCAATGTTCAGTACAGACATATAAGAAAATTAGTGTTGCTGTATAATCTCAAATATACTGTATTCTTTAACAGATAATGTGTATTTTGCATTATGGAAATTAAACATTGTTGTTGTTGTGGTCTTCAGTCCTGAGACTGGTTTGATGCAGCTCTCCATGCTACTCTATCCTGTGCAAGCTTCTTCATCTCCCAGTACCTACTGCAGCCTACATCCTTCTGAATCTTAGTGTATTCATCTCTTGGTCTCCCTCTATGATTTTTACCCTCTACGCTGCCCTCCAATACTAAATTGGTGATCCCTTGATGCCTCAGAACATGTCCTACCAACCGATCCCTTCTTCTGGTCAAGTTGTGCCACAAACTTCTCTTCTCCCCAATCCTATTCATACCCCATCATTAGTTATGTGATCTACCCATCTAATATTCAGCATTCTTCTGTAGCACCACATTTCAAAAGCTTCTATTCTCTTCTTGTCCAAACTATTTATCGTCCATGTTTCACTTCCATACATGGCTACACTCCATACAAATACTTTCAGAAATGACTTCCTGACACTTAAATCTGTACTTGATGTAAACAAATTTCTCTTCCTCAGAAACGCTTTCCTTGCCATTGCCAGTCTACATTTTATATCCTCTCTACTTCGACCATCATCAGTTATTTTGCTCCCCAAATAGCAAAACTCCTTTACTACTTTAAGTGTCTCATTTCCTAATCTAATTCCCTCAGCATCACCCGACTTAATTCGACTACGTTCCATTATCCTCGTTTTGCTTTTGTTGATGTTCATCTTATATCCTGCTTTCAAGATCCTTACACATTATCAAATGATAAAACAAAAAAAGGTGGTATTGATGAAGGATGTAGCCAATGGGGAGGGGGGAGGTGTTGCAAGGGAGTCCGGACCCCCTTATCAGCTAAATGAAATTACATGTGACCTAGTTGCTGTGTATTGAAACTGAAAGATATTTCAATTTTCAATCATACAACGAAAAACTGGTGCGCACTGTGGTTTTCCAACAAGGCCCTCAATAGATTTACATTGTCGATACATTGTTAGCACTATCAGCTATTGCCCATCCATACTTTAGCTGAGACCAACCACTGCACATTGTTGGCCTTAGTGGAGCTCAGTTGTTTTGTTAATCAGTTCAGTCCTTACTTGCAGTTGAATTTAATGTAAGTGTTGCTGTTTATTGCTTTTGTTCCTCGTGCTGCTGAGAGTTTCTAATCTTAGGTAATTTTGTGACAAGAAAGGAAAACCAATTTTGATTTGTCCACTATCATTATGTAAAGTTAAAAATACTCACTGCTATAATAACAGAAATACCTCTATAGCAGTTTAATGTTATCACTGGAGTCATTGTTTGGGACTGGTAGACCTTTCGGGTTGCAATATTTCACAAGGCAGCAGAGTGGTAAATGTAATTGCAAATAAAATTAAATTAAAATCAGTGCTCAGGAAGACACTTTAGTTCCTGTGTTACCTAAAAATCTCATTGATAACAAAAATATCACCGAAATGGCAATGGTTGCATCTCTGCTCAAAATTCTATCTTTAGTAGCCCAATGGTAAATTATCAGATTTGGTCTGCCGGGCAGACCTCAATTATGAAAACCAGTTCAGATAGGAACGATGGGGACAGGTATGTGATGACAGCACATTCTATAGTTCATTTATTTCTAAAAGATTTTTGCAGTTGGTTTGATTGAATTAGTCACGCAACATACTTTCCTCCATAATCTATTCACGCATGTTTTCAGATGTTCTAGGATTTTAAACTGTAATTGTTTTTAAGATGGAGAAACATTTATATAAAAGTATTTTTTCGTCACTTTTGTAAGAGTACTTATCTTGATTTGGGGAATAATTCTTTCTCAGCCAGGCGCATTTAATTTTAATGTTGGTTTGTGTAAGATTTCAACAATATGTGTAATTCAGTGATATTTACATTGGAAGGCAGCTAGCAATCATCATTTTGTACTGTGTATCTGTGCATAAAGGTTACTCGCTTCTAGAGAAATATATCAAGTCTTCACGTTTTACTGCAAGGAAGTTGTTCCACTGTTAAATTTCTTATTTGTAATATGCTTGGAACAAGGAGTGAGATTACAACTCTTGTGTATGTGTAAATAAACCTCAGGTAAGTGATAATGTGTGTGGTATGTTACAGTTGAGCTCATCAGCATCAAAGGCTGTATTACCACATTATAATGAATAAACGTAAACTCATTTGTTACATCATACATTCCAAGTCTAGTTTAAATCAATGCATGAATCAATGTTAATATTCCAAAACTGTAGCGCATAGTATTTGTGTATTCCATTTTGTGTTATAAATAAATTTGGTTGCTGTAGTTTAAAATTGACTATTAAAATAAAGATTTAAAAAGTTCTTGCTCACTTAAGGCTATTGAAGAATTTTAACTGCATGAAATATCTTTATTTGAATTGAGGTATTTCGGATGGTTTGATGTGCTGAAGGAATTCGAAGGTTGAAACCTTGTTGGAAATTTGAATACAAGATTGTACTAGAAGTTGGTTATTGTCAAGAGGTTTGAACCCTTTAACACCATAAATTATTCAACCAACCTTAAGATTCTTCTGCTCTGTGATAGTGAACCTTTCCAATAGAAGGCTGAGCTGAGTTTTGTTAGTAAAGAGGGAATACATTAATATAATGTTACTCCATTTGTGAATAAAGTGAGGTTATCATATTGACAAATTAAAAAATTTTGAGAATATATGTTATGATTATTTAAGAAAAAAGCAAATTATGTATATAAGACTTAAAAAAAAAAAAATCGATTCATAATAAACAAGAACATGACCCTTTATAACATATCGTACCTTTTTGTTGACAAAATCCTATCTATGTCCTTGTATCAATCTCTTCATTCTGCCATACTGGCCTAAATCTTGGCACTCTACAAGCTGGAATAACTGCAATAATCTAGTTTCAAAACCCAGTGCTTGTCATTCCCTTGCTGGTGAATAAAATGAAGTTGATGGACCATGGGAGTGAATAAAGCTTAATAAAGCATCATTCTGCTCACTGGCAGTTTCATGGACGTTTCCAATCCAGCACACTTTTTCATAAATGCATGCAGTATATTGCCCTGGATGGAGATCCAATGTTTATATACATCCTTCTCTACTGTCAATAAATTTGATCACAAAAGGTGATGGATTGTTTGAAACGGATGGTCTGAATTGTTTCATCAGTCGGAAAAAACTATTTTTCTCTCATTCCTGCTAACAGTATGCTTATGTTTAAATATCTATTCTTTTGTGGATTTATTTTGTTCACTTTTTTCTTAGCTGAAGAAAGCAAATGTAATGTTATTCAAAACAGATGTAATAGGTGCAAGAATCTGCTTATTAACTAGCCATGGCAAGCTTGCTCTCACTGTTCACTGCTTTGTTGTACATGCAACCCCCTCACAAGGTGACTTTCCATGACTTCTAGCAAAAAATATCCATTCTGTCGCATGCCAAAGACTTTTGTTGTGATAGCACAAACTGAGAAACTTCAGTATTGGGTGCTGGAGGTCTCACTGAAATACTTTGTGGCATATCCGAGTGAAGTGTGTTTTTACATATTTTATCATTACCTTGAAGAGGAAAAAAGAAAAATGGCACTGTTATTGTGTTACATCGTATAGTCACTGACAACACACACATTCATACTTTTCACCTTCCAATTTCGGCAAGAATAGATGACAAATGTGTGAATTGTTGCTTGAGAAGTATCCCGGTGGGAACATTACACTGCCTCTTGAACATTAAACAAACGGTTTTTAGCAAAATCTATTAAGATAATAAGCTTTTCTTCCTTTAGATCACATGTAAGGACTAAAGATATGAACTGTGATGCTTGTCCCTACTCCTTCAATAAATTCATCCACAGCCATCTGCTTCGTGTTCCCAGTGTCTCTGTCAGATTGGATAGGTTGCTCCTACACAGCAATTTCCTGTGGATCAAGATCTGTGTGAAAGCTTGTAACTTCAGATGCTGCAGTTTCTTGGTCCAGGACACTTTGCATATCAATAAAGCTTGCATTCTGTAGATTAAATACTGAAAAGTTCTTTGCTGAGAAGCTCTTTATAATTTTCACTTATTGCTGCTCCACTAAGTGTAAGCTTAACATTCTGATGACCTACAGGAACACAAACTGCATAAATTTCAGCTCGTCCAACTGTTACACACCCTTTTGGTCTAAATTTATAGTGTCTGCATCTGCTAAATGAAGGGATCACATTGTTAAAACAAGAAGTCTGCAGACACCAGTTACTGAATGCTGGCCACTATTTTGATGAGTGTGAAGTTGAATTCTTCCTACATGTCGGACAATGGGCATGAAGATGGCATAGTGAAACACTGAAACTGATCTCAAGTAAAATAAAATTTGAAAAATAGATGGCTGAAGGTGTTTATGATTTGCTGTTTTGTATTAAACAGCAGAAGTCTGAAACATCCTGTATAAAGATGGACTTAAAGAGATCTGCTGGTAATTGTCTTCCGTGTCAGTTTACAGGAATAATCTCATTCTCTGCCTTTAGCTTTGAGCATGTTTTACCATTCTTTCCGATACTTCAAAATGTGGTGGTGTTTCTCCAGTGGTCTGGCTTATAGGTGTCAAGGTTAAAATTTGTGGCTGTTCTTTGATTGGATTCCTGCATCTTGCTCTTCAGTTAAATTGACAAATGTGTGTGGTCAGCATAGTTTCCATGTTGCTTGCTTTTACTGGCCTCTTCAGTTTACTGAGTCACACCTATAGAATTTGTGATGTGATTCCTAATAACACTGTTGAATTTTCTGCATCTCGTACTGAGGCTTATCTCTGGTCCTCACAGTTTGTAGGAGAAGTATAAGTTGATAAGTGAATGTTTCTCTTCATTTGGTGTGAATGACTTTGATGATGAGGCCAATAAAACTGCCACCAGATATTTACTTATTACAATTTTGGAAGCTGGACAGATTTTCTGACTTGGCTTGATGTTATGAACAAACTTCATCTAACTCTGGTTAGCATTCACTAAAATCAAACAGTGTCAAAGCAGGTATCTGTACATAGAAAATTACATACTTAAATGCTCCAGCTCCTTGCTGCCCAGTTGAGCAGGAGAGTGAGCTGCTCCCTTCTGTGTTCATTGCTACTCAATCACGGAAATATTACTTGGAAAACACCATTGGCTCAAATTGCAGTTCACTGAAAGTACGCACATTGTATAACACTAGATTGTAATGTTTGCATGGCCTCGCGAAGCACATGCAACATACACTGAGTCTGAGAACCCACACACCATGCTGCAAACACAGCAATAAAATGCAGATAGTATGGACAAGGCCCGCCCCCAAGAATGAAACAAACATAAGTATGGCTGACTTTTAAACTTGCTGTTGACATAATATTTTCTGTAAAATGTGTATCATATTTTTTTTGCGTGTGAAATTAGTTAAGTAGTGATAGGTAGTATATTTGTTTAAAAGTGCAGAAATGAGGACATTTAAACCTATGGCTATTTGACAGACTTAATTTCATCCAAAAATCTCAATACACTCAGTTTATAGTGAATTAAATACGGTACTCTACAATACTGATTATGAATGGGGAAAGTATTTGTGAAGACACTTTGAGCACACCCACCAGCTGTACTCACTAATTTTCTTTACCCTCTCCCCTCTCCAGTACTGTTGAGGTGCAGACCATCTGTAGCGTAGGGCCGACTCCTTAAATTTCCCACTCGCACTCAGTGAAATGTGCACCCGGTCAGCAGTCAAAGCCATCTCGAGCTTTGTGTTGACTGAAAAACGTGTGCTTTATAGACAATGCGACCACATTGTAATTGGCAATATGTTGTGGATAAAGTGACTTCTTTAATTGAAAATGAATATTTTCAAAATTCCAGAGGTTGTTAGGGCATAAATTGATGTGTGTGTGCTATGCAAGACAGAATGGGAATGTGTGCCATAACCCAGTAACAAATTTTTTTAGTGTTTGAAATGAGTTACACATGCTGAAATGGAATGAGTGTATCGCTGTGGATGAGCAACATCAAGGAAGCACCCTCAACAATTCCACCAGAGTACACTACCATAAGAGAAGTATATGCAGTTAAAGTACTTAGGAGAGTGGATCTATGCAGACAAGACCAAGAACATAACCATGGACACCAGACACACAGCCGGGCATCTCTGACTCCCTTTTGGTTGATGATTTTGCTATCTATTGTCATTCTCCAGAGACTAGTCTCATTAAGCAGCGTCTTCAGTGATGCATCGATCGTCTTTACTCATGGAGCATTGATAGTGCCTTTTTTTTCCACCAAAAAATCTGTTTGTATGTATTTCTGGTGGCGCAATTGGTTTCTTCCATTGCATTTACATCCTCGACCTGTTGCTCTTCTGTTAGTTGAAACTATGAAATTCCTGGGGCTCATGCTTGGTAGGAAACTTTCTTGGTCCACCCATGTGTCTTATCTGGCAGCCCACTGTATGTGGTCCCTCAATGTTCTGTGTGTCCTCAAGGATACTTCCTGGGATGTAGAAACAACCCTCCTCCATTTATGCCGGTCCCTTGTGTGTTAGAAATTAGACTGTGTGTTTCGTTTGTGCATCTGCACGTCCATTCCTCTTATGCCATCTCAGCACTATCCACCATTGTGGCAACCATGTAGTCATGGGCGCCTTTTACACTAGCCCAGTTCAGAGTTGTATGCACAAGCTGCTGAACTACCACTGTCCTACCGCTGTGACTTTCTTCTCAGCAGATATGCATGCCATTTGTCTGCCATGTGTGGCCACCCGTCCTGTTCCGCCTCCTTCGATGACTCCTTTGATTGCCAGTATGGGGTGCATCCATCTTCTGTTACCTCCTGGAGTTATCGTTTGGCTCTTGCTCTGGCGACGTAACTTCACGCTATGTGCAACTTTCCCGGTGGTTGTGAACCCATCACCACCTTGGTTTCGTGCAGTGGGCCGTGTTCACCTTGGTGTTCATTCTCTTTCGGAGGACACAACTCCAACCTCGCTCTATTGCCTTCAGTTTCACAACCTTCGCATGGGACTTTGCGATAGTACCTTTATGTACAGTGATTTCTCTGTGTCTGACCATGGTGTTGGGTGTGCCTTCATCATTGGTGCCATCGTTTTTTGGTATCTGCTTCTGGAACACTGCACAGTGTTTACAGCAGAGTTCTTCACCCTGTATCAGGCCACACAGTATATACAATGCCACAGGCTTTTCAACTGAGTCATCTGCTCGGATTCTCTTAGTGTCCTTCAAAGCCTTTGTGTGCTGTAGACTGTCCATCCCTTTGTGCAGTGGATCCGGGAAAGCTGTAACTTGCTCACTCTCGATGGAGGCACTGTGATGTTTGTGGGTTCCTGGTCACGTCGGTCTGACAGGAAATGGGGCCGCTGACACTGTTGCGAATGCAATAGTCCTCGTACCTCAGGCTGCTAGTTCTTACAGCCCCTCCGATCTTTGTGTGGCTGTGTGTCAGCAGGTGGTGTCACTTTGGCATGACAACTGGTCCTCCCTTCATGGGAACAAGCTCTGGGTTATTAAGCTTCTTGCAGCAACTTGGACGACCTCCTCTCGCTGCAAGATAATTTTAACTAGGTTGTGTATTGGATACTGCTTTTTTAGCCATTGACATTTGTAAATGATGCTCTTCCACCACTTTGTGCACATTGCACTCAACTTTTGACTGTGTGCCATTTCCTGATGGAATGACCTTGGTTTAACCACTTACATTCCTGTTTGTTTTTGCCGTGTGAGTTATGAGCCATTTTAGCGAATGATGCGCGGGCTGTCGACTGTGTTTACTTTTCATCTGTTATAGCAATATGGCAAAGGTCATTTAATTTTCAGTTCTGGACCTTTCCCCACGTACCTGTTTTTTAGCTGTCTTCTGTTCCGACAATTGGGATTGGTGTGTAGTCATTTTTAACTACTCTCTTTGTCTTCTTGTTATCAAGTTTTGATATGGGCACATATGACCCTAGTTTTTTTTGTGCCCTAAAAGAAAACAAAACAAAAACCAGACGTGTAGAGTTCGAAAGGCTTGCCACTCCTCTACTCATCCAAGTGCCTTTTGGAGAACCTCATACTCAGACATTACAACTTTGTAGCAAAACCCTCAGTTAATTATGCCTCATATTGCCTCACAAAGGCCAGGAGGGGTCCACTCAGAAAACAGTAGGTCAAGGAGAGAATGATTCTGAGCAAGATAGCAGGACCCGTAAGAGAAAAGGAAGGCAATGCAGAATCTGGTATGATGATGAGCTTTACAAACATCACTAGAACATAATCGCATATGTAAGGGGGTTTAAGGAGAAGGTGACTGACCTATGGGCGCGTGACCCCCACGTGAACCCTAAATGATTCACCAACAGGATCTCTAGTGACACACAGATAGAAGGCCTCAAAGAACAAGTGAATTGTATTGGTAAAGTTAGATCTGGAAGAACTGGAGTTCCTGCAGGAGAAAACATAAGACCACCTGAGGTTTTGGCAAGCTTGTCTGACAGGGAGTTTTACCAATGTTCCTTACTGTAAGAGACCACAGTGACCAAGTGGGTGCAGGAGAGAGGAGGCTCATAGCCAGAAAATGGAGTGCTAAAAGAAGAAAATGAGAAAATAAGAATCTCCACCAAAGAGTACATTTTGGTCCTCATTAAGCCCAATAATAATATACTGAACTTCCATTATAATTAACCTGTTGTTATAATTATTTAATTGTAATTAACTTGTAAAGGCAATTGTAAATTTGTACCAGATCTGGACTTCCACCCAGATTTCCTGTATTGTACTAGCAATTGCCTTAATCATTGAGCTGTATCAGCATGCCCTTGACCTCCTGGAAAGACTGTCAGTTAAACATTATAATGGTGTAAGCAAAATATGTACACTTATGGAATCTAAAACTAGGTCTGTGATTAGATTGGGTGAGGCAAAAAGGAAGTAACATTATTATTATTATTATTATTATTTATTATTTATTATTTATTATTATAATAATAATATTCCCTTAGTCACAAAGCCTGTGTTAGCTTGTGAAATGCAGAGATCACACAGAGTTAAATACGTGCATAATGGCTCTTGAGGTTTTGCATTCAGACAAGTTTCATATCTTGAGAGTTATCCTAGAAAGAGTCATTGTAGTGTTCACAGTAACAAAGATGCCAGACACTCCAAAGAAAAATGAAACTAACATTTGGTGTCCATAACAGTGCAGATGCCTGCATTATTATTTGATTACTAATATTGTTGGTTGCTTTGTTCTGTGTGTATTATGAGACGAAGTCAAAAAAAGATTCTGAAATAATTGCAAATTGTAAATTTTGTACGTAAATGTACACTGTCATTTTATCCTGCTTAATGCTGAGACAATTAGGATTGTTTATTTTGTAATTTGTACGCAATTTGGTTTGCAGGTGAGTATGTTTATACAAAGATTAAGACCTGCTGAAGGGCTGAATGTAGATTGCCCTTTTCAAAAAGGGGAAGTTTGTAGAACAAAGTGAAGCAGAAGCAGCATTTTAGAAGTGGCGTGGGCTAAGTTACACCTTTTTAAGCAAGTATTCTGTCCCAGTATCCTTGTTCTAAAGGATATTGGTACACACTTCAAAAGAAGTGACATGCCATTCAGTCTAGAAGATTTTTCTTGTCACCTAGTTTGATCCTGTCAAAGGAATGGGTGTGGTTCTGCACACTGTCCACATATTCTTTCCCCCATTTATTGAAATTTGATATACTGAATGGACGAAAACTTGAAATTTTATGTGAAAATGTAAAATTTATACAATACGATATTGTTTGATTTTTTTTTTTTTTTTTTTTTTTTGTCATATTGCAATTTGTTTCTCCGGGTGCTGTTATAGCTGTGTTGTTTTATGTTTATTACGTTTTCATACTATGACAGGGTATATTTCTAAACAGGTGGCTCACTGAACTAATCTGCTGCTATATTGTAAACAATTTCATCATTCATTTAAATGCATCTGCAGAGGTATTTTTAATGTGTACCATTTTATGTCAGTGTTTTGAATATTTCCATCCGGCTAATTGTTCATGTAGTGTGTGGGAGTGGTGTAAGAACAAAACATGCTGTGCGGAAAAAGCAGCACGTTAAGACAAGATGGCTATGTTCATATAATTTGCACATCTTAATACATTATCAGTTTATGAGCAATAAATTTGTGTACTTCTGTATTTTGTTAAATTTTATCCATGTCATTTCGAAAGTAGGTGCAAGTGTGTGTTAATTTGTGTCAGTTTCATTTGCTTTATGCATATATATATATACATATATATGTCTGTGTGTACAAAATGTTTCATTAGGTTGAGCAAGACACTCAGAATGAGCTCCTCGTTGGTGCCATATGTGAAATATTGGTTCAAGCAGCTAGGCAGAATGGAGGAAGATTCGTCTTAGTTGATACTTGCGATTCACCGACTGCTACTCCTAGTCCCAATAATGACTCCCCGACTCTTGACCATTCATCGGCAGACTATATAGAGCAGCCAGCAGATGAGAGCTGCTGCCAGAAGCAGTTTCATGCTCACTTAAGGTAAATATAATAAACTTGAATAAACAGCCTGGGTTTGCATGATTTGTTATTTTTATGAGAATTGCTGGATGGAGTAGATAATTGGAAAAATAACTGTTTTGTTGTTTGTTTTTTGTTACGTTTAAAACCAAGTAAGGCTGGGCGTAATTATCACTGTTAGCAGGTTGTTCTGTAGTAGTGAAAATTTTGCTGTTGAAAACAATTATTTTGCATAATATTTTTTCCACCTGTAGACATTTTAATATTTTGAAAGTGATCAAGATTTGAGATCACTTGAGTACTTTCCCTCTAAGAGTTAACTTTTCTTATATGCAACTGTAGTCTCAACCTGTGCAAGGCCACAGGTATTGTGTGCATTTCGATGTGTCGCATTTACTAGTAATAGTGCGAATGCAATTTCAGAAAAAAATTTAACCTTGGTCACATGGGTAAGTTTTTTTTGTGTGTAAGTTCCTGAGACATTGTACTGTGTGAGACATTATTTTTAGTGCAGTAGCTGTTTTAAGGGACAAAGTTTCTTATTTTGGAATTGATGATTATGACCATTAGTTGCCATTACAGCTGATAATTAACTAAAAAGGAAGTTTTCCATCATTGTAATTTAATGTTGTACTTTTTCACAGCTGTTTTGTTTATTGTGTTCCTCAAAACGGTAGTTACCCTTTATTTTGTAGAAATCTAATTTTTATTTGTTGTGGTGAAACATTTTATAGAGACAGTCAGTAATAAGTGGAACTTCTGTAGCCAATTGTACTGTATAGAAACAGAAACTAAGCTCCATAAACAAGTTATTGCATTTTATTCATATAGAGAGTAGGTTTTTCAATTTCTTAGACCTGCGAGAGCGTAATATTGTGGTACACAGATTAAAAATTTTGTTAAATACTAATACTTGAGGGGATAGATTCCAAATTCCTGTTTACGTATACTGATTTCCATTTGCATGGTTATCTTAAAGAACTATTTCTCATTTTATCAAACTAAATTGTTTGTTATTTATAAACAAAAGATCGTTGTACGATACTTAGAAACCGACCAAAGTAATGCATTTGTTAAGACACTGGTTTTGAAATCGAGAGAATGGGTGTCCTTTCAGCCAATGTGATTAGGTAATCTGTGGTTTCACAAACTCCTTTCAGCAGAGTGCTAGGATTCTTATTTCAACAAGGCCTTGTCAGGTCTGTTTATATTTGTGAGTGTATGTTCCTTTGGTTTTTCCATGTGATAAGCTGGCAAATTCTGTATCATTGTAAAATGATCAGTGCCTGAATAAAAAACTCAGATCTGTGGAGAGAGCTTCTATAAAAAAATTCCACTTCAGCTGCTGGCTCTGTGTGATTATACGTATTTTTTTAAAAAAGTAAACTCGCTGCCCAGTATAGTACTGGATATGTGTAAAAGTTCAGCAAATTATGTCAGAAAACGAAGATTATAACACACACAGAGAAATTTTCTTTTGAATGGTCTCTCTTGGCCACAACACAGTTTCCTAATCCATCTGAATAGTGGTATTAATGCTGCTCTTGCTGATAAAAATTCCTCAGATATCAAGCTTGCAGATAATCAGTAATTTTGTGTCAGAATCTGTTGAACAAGACTGATGTAATGTGTTCAGTATTAGGAAAAGGTGGATTGTTACTCATCGTAAAGATGACCTAAGAGCTGCAGACAGGCACAATTAAGACTGTTAAATATTATAGAATAGCAGTCTTATCTTTTTCCTAACATTGTTGCTATTCCAACTTTGAGTTTGCATTGTTTGGTATATTTTGTTGTTACACTTGCTGCCAGACAACCTGTGTGACAGATAAACAGTTCACTTTTTACTGTGTAACTGCTCGGACAGTTGTAAACTCATTTGCTGTTCCCTACAGCCCACATTTTTATAGCTTGTTGCCAAGGTTGTTTCTACTGTGTTGCAGGAATGTCACTGGGAAGCCCTTAGACATCCTCCATACATCCTAAACTATCCCCAGGCGATGTTCATATTTTTGGATCACTGAAGAAAGGCATTTGTGGTCATTGCTTTGTTTCGGACGAAGAGGTGCACATCTACGTACAATCGGGATTCCATAGGCAACCAAAAACATTTTTCATTAAGACTTCAGCCTGCTTGTCTGAAAGTGGGATAAATGTATAGTGTTTACTTTTAAAATAATAAAGTTTTGATACTTTTCGATCTGTCTCGTTTGAGTAACCACTTATAAAATGCACCTCCTTTGATGTAGATCAAAAAACCCTCAAACTATTAATTATTTTCTGGCTGACAGTGCTCTTTTTAGTCATTGTGATGCATAAATTGAATATTGGGAAAGTACGATGTTGTTGCCCCCTCCCAACCACCCCACATAATGTTGCAGTAGCCAGCTCCATAGGAGAAACAGCGATGTGCATGGTCACCTGCATGATTTTGTGTGTTTTTCAATGTATATTGTCTCCCCTTGGCTTTTCACTGGTGTTTCTGGAGTTAACTGCATTGGATTCTTCCTATGGCAGCTACATAAGCTGTACTATGCAGGCATCATAATTTTATGAGACAGGTGCATGACTAAGAGTATTAAACAAACATCTCCTGAAAGTTAAAGGGTCCCCTGGTTTTGTTTTAGGTAGTGGACAAATAATCCCCTTTCAGACTCGATTGAGGTAAAGATATGGTGTCCATCTAGGCCAGGCTCATCAAATTCTGCCCCATGAGGTAAGTGCACCCGCTAATTTGCTTGTGGGCAGGCACAGGCAGTGTAGGCTACCCACCAGGCAGCCCTATAGCACACATTCTGTGCACACCGTAGTCACTTGGCCACCCTCATCAGTGGGCTGTTGACCAGTGTTTTAAGATCTTGTAGGCCGTGGCTCAACTACCTGCCTGCCTGCTCCTGTATCGGCTCCTTGTCCACCCCTATGTACTACTATTTACTCAGAAAATATTCTTCAGTCTTTTGTTACGCTTTGAACATTATAAAGACTGATTGAATTAAAACTGATACAGGCTGGAAGATAGGACTCTAATCATAGGTTTGAGCTCATGACGAGAGTAGTCAGTTAAACTGATTTCTACAGTTGTGTACTTAATTTACTTGAACTGCATCGGATGGCACATCACTTACAGTTTTAAAACTATAGTTTTCTCTAGATCCTGTTAAATGAGAAGTTAGCTTAATTGCCACACCTGATAAATGTGGAACAAGAGGTGGATTAGGTGATGTTATTAATGACACTAAAGTTTCATGTCTGGGGAGGTGAAATTGTAAGTTCTGCTACTAGGTGCATACAAATGTGGAGGGGAAAAGGTCCTAGCTAGATATTTCATACCCTATCTTGACACTAAAGTTTGGACAGTACAGGCACTATGAAAGAGATAATGAAAATGTTTGAAGTGATAATTATCTGGTAGTTTGACAACCAAAAAATAGTATTACTGCGTAATACTGTACAGGAAGTTCATAAATGACTACACTGGTGTGATCAGGAGACACGGATTTAACTGTGGCATGTTGGAGACATGCTGAACATGACTGTAGCAAGCCACCGATAAGATATTTTTTTGTCTCTCTGTGCTTGGTACGTGACTCTATTCCATACATCTTATTAATTGCTTTGAAAAAATCTGGACATTGGAGACAGTTATTTGATCATTTAAAAACGCTCAAAGTGCACTTGGAGCAATGGATGCATTGTGGATTTGGATATTATCTAAAAGG
Source organism: Schistocerca piceifrons (assembly GCF_021461385.2). Classification (NCBI taxonomy): domain Eukaryota; kingdom Metazoa; phylum Arthropoda; class Insecta; order Orthoptera; family Acrididae; genus Schistocerca; species Schistocerca piceifrons. The sequence continues at coordinate 293,911,991 of NC_060149.1, read as the reverse complement.
GCATGCTGAAATGTAATGCCTCCGAATTTTTTACCTGAAAACTGTTAAGGTTTTCTAAATAAAACAAATGTTATTAACATTATAAATCTTTATTATTCATGTATAGGTATTTTCAGCCCACTGCCACTAGAGGGCTCTGAATTGAAGCATGTAACATGGTGGTGCATAACTTAACTTTGTCAGTATGTGAGAAACAGTGTGCTATAATTGCATTTTGAATTCAAAGAGTTTGTCTGCACTTGTAGTGCCCTCTCCTTCAGCATTACAATGCCAGTGTGCACGAGTGCTGTGACATCTAAATCAGTGTGATGCCTTGGGTTCACTGCCATCATCCTCCTCCTCCATACAGACCCGACCTGGCCCCCATCTGATTTTCATGTATTTACGAATTTAAAGAACAGCTTCGAGGTCTTCACTTTGATAGTAATGAAGTGGGTCAAGCAGAGGTGAGCTTGTGGATCCAGCAAAGTCAAATATTCAACAGTGTCCGTACTGATGAACTGGTTTCTATTTGGGACAAAATGTATTCATCGTGAGGGTGGCTATGTGGAGAAATAAATATGTAGACATGAAGAATAAAGGTGCAGAACATTAATGATGTTTGTTTTATTTAAAAGATTTAAGTATTTTCACATAAAAAATTTGGAGGCATCACTTTTCAGCACACGCTTGTACTTTTTACTCCGGGGACAGTTAATAGATCTGCAACATCTGTTTTTTGTGTAGTAAATCCAGCTTTTAGATAGATTCATCTGTGATAAAGCTAAATTGTGTAGGAAAATAGGACATCTTGCATAGTAATTAACTTCATAACTGTAAAATAATGTACTGCCTATTGCGTGAATGCCTGTGACATTACATAAATTTGTTGTAGAGTCCTCACGTTTGAAAATAAGGAGGAGGTAGAGACATTTTATCTACAAAGGATATACACATTACAAGGAACATATGGTGTTCTACTGTTTCTGTATTCGGTAATCATGACAAAGGTAATGTATTTTTGTTTTGCACTAGGTTTTTGAGCCTTTCAGTTTCTCTAATGTGCTTTTTAAATTAATTTTCATTCAGTCAAATTTTTAGGTAGCAGTTAAGTTCAGTTTTATGTAAAATACATTGTAACAAATGCTGTGTTTGTACTTGATGTTTCATCTGTGGGCAGCATAAAGAGCTGCCTGCAGGTGTTGCTTTAAATGCTATTGCAGCTAATGGTTTTTTTTATGTATAAAGCAGTTTTCCTGTTTAGTCTTCCATGTTAATTTTATTGATAAACATAGTAATTTTACTAGAGTAAAACTGTTTTTCTTTCTCTTGTATGGTGAAGATTCCTGAATCCAGACTCATTACATTTTACCTTTAGAAAAACTTTTTTCTGGAGGACAGTTTCTTGTATTGTTTACAAGATGGATTGCATGCCATTCATATGTTGTGGAATTGTATTTAGTGTGTTGTCTGCCTGCTTTTTGTGTTAAAATATTGCTTGACAGATGTGCTGCAGCTAGTGTGCCCTTCAGTATACCCATTAAGTGTATATATAATCCAATATGAAGGTCCAAAGTTGGTGCGAAAGTTTCTAAATTCCAGAAATGAAAATGAAAGCTCCAAAACTAGCTACAATAAGATAATATATTTTTAATGTCATATACGACAGGCCTGTTTTGTCTTACTGCCATTAACAAGTGGCCTACAAAAATAATGTTACTTTTATCTCGTTCGAAGTTATAACCATATGATGTCTGTAGTAGATTTATCTTTAAAGTCTTGGTAAGTATATAATTTTTTGTAGTTACGTAGTGTAAAATTAAGTTTTTGACACATATTTAACAGTCCAGTATTTTGACAGTTCTTTATTATGATGCTATATGTTTACAAAGTATATACAGCCTATCAGAGACACTGTTAAAATTTAATTGTTCTTCTTTGCCTTTAAATTTTATCTATGATCTCTCGCTCTGTGTGTGTGTGTGTGTGTGTGTGTGTCTGTGTGTGTGTGTGTGTCTGTGTGTGTGTGTGTGTGTGTGTGTGTGTGTGTGTGTGTATGTGTGTGTGTTTTTTCCACTTTTTGTATCCTGTTATGTAAGTAAAGTTATCGAGATCGTATTTATATTAAAAATCTGTGTGTTCATTTAGAATTTCACATGGCCTTCGTATGTCTAGTTCTTCGAGAATGTTCATATTTAGTCCTTTTGGTATTCTGTGGAAGATTTGTAACACATTTTGTTTTCCTGGCTTTGTGGTGTACAGTTTTCAGGTGTAAACAGAAGCTTGACAGATTATCATCACTGTTTCTAATGTGTTGTTTATATCTGGTATTAAAATTTCGTCTGATCTGGCCAATATAGAAATTGTTGCAAACATCACAGGCAATTTTTATATTCCAGAAGGGGCATATTCTGAGATTTTAGTTGTGCTTTAATGAAATTTCATTTTAAGATTTGTGTAGAAAGCCAGTTGTATGTGTTTGGATTTAAATAGTGCATTTATCTTATTTGACATTTGTACTAGGTAAATTATAGGTATGTAAGTTGGGTGTTTTGTTAAGGTTTCTCTTGTAAGGTGTAAGCCATCATGTATCATGATGGGTTTCGGTTTTGTGTGGTTTTTTATACAATTTTTGTGGGCTGTGGAGCAGTATCTTCAGTTCTTTTTGCACAGATGATTGTTCCAGAGGTAAATTGATTATTCTGGTAATCACTGAGTAGGATCCCCCTGCGGGTCCGGGGTAAGAATAGGCCCGAGGTATTCCTGCCTGTCGTAAGAGGCGACTAAAAGGAGTTTCAACCGTTTCGGCCTTCCATGCGATGGTCCCCTTTAGGGTTTGACCTCCATTTTTCAAAATTCTACAGAAGTACGAGCCTTTTGGGGGAGGACACCTTACGTGGTGTACCACTGGTCCTAAGTGCACTAAGACCTTGGCACTCAGCATTGTACCGGCGTTGTAACCATACCCACTATTTCTCAAATTGGGCATAAACGCCTGATGGGTTGTCCAAGTTACGCCCATAGTGCGTCTCCATCTGCACCAGCGATCATGATGGACTTTCCATGGCACCAGAAATCCAGCACTGTAGCCAGCCCGTTGTGGTGGGGTCGTCATGTACCCTCTAGGTTGTAGGCCCCTGACAACACAGGGATCGTACTGCCGATACCTGAGCTGCACCCTCCCCATGTTGGCCAAGGAGTAGATGCCCGTCTCCTTGGGGCATCAGGACTCCCGGCAATGGTCATCCTGCCAGTTGGCCCTTGCTGCGGCTGGGTGGCGCCCGTGGGGAGAGCCCCTGGTCGGAGTGGGTGGTATCGGGGCGGACGTTTCGCAGATGAAACGTCAACACTTATCAGGTCGCTCTGCGGCCGAGTCTTTCAAAAGAAAGGTACCGTTTCTAGTTCTGGTTCTCCTGCCCTTTCCCCCTTGGCCACTCCCTGGGAGGAGGGACAGGCCCACCGGCTTGGGGCGAAGTACTTCCCCCGCTATTTGGTCTGTTCTCAAACCGATGGGGGGACGTTCGCCGCCTCCAAGCCCATGTTCTTTGTTCAGCACATTGAGGACATCTTCGTGGAAATCGAGGCTCTCAGCAAGATGCGTTCAGGGTCCGTTCTTATCAAGACCACCTCCGCCACACAGTCGGCGGCGCTCCAGGCGTGCGACCGCCTAGGGGACATCCCAGTATCCATTGTCCCACATCTGGCACTAAATAGTACGCAGGGGGTTATTTTTCATCGTGACCTCCTGCTACAATCTGATGAGGAGCTCAGGGCCAACCTGGAGCGCCGAGGCGTGCATTTCGTCCGGCGAGTCCAGCGCGGCCCCAAAGACCGTCGCATCGACACCGGGGCCTTTATCCTCGCCTTCGAGGGGGACGTTCTCCCGGAGAAGGTAAAGGTGATGTGCTACCGATGCGACGTGCGACCTTACGTCCCGCCTCCTATGCGCTGTTTCCGGTGTTTGCGCTTTGGGCACATGTCGTCACGGTGTGAGGCTGAGCCCCTTTGTGGCGATTGTGGACGTCCTCTTCGTGAGGAACATACATGCACCCCACCACCTCTGTGCATTAATTGTCCTGGCGTCCACTCGCCTAGATCCTCAGACTGCCCCGCATATCAGAAGGAGAAGAAGATACAAGAACTCAAAACTTTGGATCGGCTCTCTTATTCTGAGGCCAGGAAGAAGTATGACCGCCTCCATCCCGTGCCGTTGACCACTTCGTTTGCCTCAGTTGTGTTCACTCCTTCTGCGGTATCCTCACCCCTATCCTGTCCCCTCTCTGCCTCCTCCGCCCATCAGGGGGCTCTGCCTCCGCCTCCCAAATCCCTCCCTTCCAAATCCTCCTCCCCTGTGGCCCCTGCCCCCTCTGCCCCAGGGGCCTCCCTTCCTCCTCCTCCTCCTCCTCCTCCTCCTCCTCCTCCTCCTCTACCCCTGCCACCTGAGAAGCGATCCTCTTCTCAGGCGTCCATCGGGGAAATGATCTGGACCCCAGCTTCCGAGGTCCGGCGTTCCAAAACGGACCCCGCGCGTGAGGACCTTCTTCGGGCCCAGCCCACCATCCCTGTGCCTCCTCGGCCTTCCAAGAAGGCCTCCAAGAAGAAGTCTCTATCCCCCTCTCCACCCCGGCGCGTTTCGTCTGACGCTCCATCCGTGATCGCTGCTCCCGGCCGTCCTCAGTTTCGCCGGGACGCTCTGCTGCCAGGCACTCGGCTGCCCTCTCGTTGGCAAATGATGCTGCCCCTCCTACACAACCAGGGACAGCGGCCGCAGCTGGTGACAACTTGATGGAACCGGATCTGCCTCCCGCCGGTTGTAGCGTTGTTCCCTGGCAACCTGGCCCTCCGCGGCCGTCGAGGTGACCAGCTCTTCCCCTGTCTCGTTCCCCCAACTTTTTGACTAGCGATGGCCTTGTTACATTGGAACATAAGAAGTATTTGATCTAATCGGGAGGAATTACAACTGCTCCTCCGCCTGCACTGTCCGCTCGTCCTTGGTCTCCAGGAAACCAAGTTGCGCCCGACTGACCGTATTGCCTTTACCCACTATACCTCGGAGCGCTATGACCTCACCCCTGTGGACGGTATCCCAGCTCATGGTGGGGTCATGTTGCTCGTTCGGGACGATGTCTATTACCATCCCATCCCATTGACCACCCCACTCCAAGCAATAGCTGTCCGTATTACTCTTTCTGCTTTTACTTTTTCAGTTTGTACCATCTACACTCCACCGTCATCTGCTGTTAGTCGGGCAGACATGATGCACCTGATCGTTCAGCTTCCCCCGCCGTTTTTATTGTTTGGCGACTTCAATGCCCATCATCCCCTCTGGGGCTCTCCTGCATCCTGTCAAAGAGGCTCACTCTTGGCGGATGTCTTCAACCATCTCAATCTTGTCTGCCTCAATACCGGCGCCCCGACTTTCCTCTCGGACTCTACTCATACCTACTCCCACTTGGACCTCTCGATCTGTTCTACCACTCTTGCCCGTCGGTTCGAGTGGTATGTCCTTCCTGACACCTATTCGAGCGACCACTTCCCCTGTGTCGTTCGTCTCCTGCACCACACCCCATCCCCACGTCCTTCGCGCTGGAACATACCGAAAGCTGACTGGGGACTTCACTCCTCCCTGGCGACCTTTCCGGACCACGATTTTCTCAGTTGTGACAGTCAGGTCGAATACCTCACGGCTGTTATCATCAATGCTGCCGAATGTTCCATTCCTCGTACTACCTCTTCTTCACGTCGCGTTTCCGTCCCCTTGTGGAACGAGGCTTGTAGGGACGCTATCCGTGCTCGACGACGTGCTTTACGCACCTTTCGCCGCCATCCTACGTTGGCGAATTGTATTGAATACAAACGACTCCGAGCGCAATGCCGTAGAGTCATCAAAGACAGCAAAAAAGCTTGTTGGGCCTCTTTCACCAGCTCCTTTAACAGTTTTACTCCCTCTTCCGTCGTTTGGGGTGGCCTGCGCCAGCTGTCGGGCATTAAGGCCCACTCCTCGGTACCTGCCCTGACCTCAGGTAATGAGGTCCTTGTTGATCCTGTGGCTGTCTCCAACGCCTTTGGCCGCTTTTTCGTGGAGGTTTCAAGCTCCGCCCATTACCACCCTACCTTCCTTCCCAGGAAAGAGGCAGAAGAGGCTTAACGACCTTCCTTCCACTTGCTGAATCTGGAAAACTATAATGCCCCCTTTACTATGCGGGAACTCGAACGTGCACTTGCACTGTCCCAGTCCTCTGCTCCGGGGCCAGATGCCATTCACGTTCAGATGCTGGCACACCTTTCTCTGGCAGGCAAAAGCTTCTTTCTTCGTACCTACAATCGCGTTTGGACCGAAGGTCAAGTCCCCATGCGTTGGCGTGACGCCGTCGTTGTTCCTATACCCAAACCCGGGAAGGATAGACACCTTCCTTCTAGTTACCGCCCCATTTCTCTTACAAGCTGTGTCTGTAAGGTGATAGAGCGCATGGTTAATGCTCGGTTAGTCTGGATTCTTGAATCTCGACGACTACTTGCTAATGTCCAATGTGGCTTTCGTCGCCGCCGCCCCGCTGTTCACCACCTTGTGACCTTGTCGACATTCATCATGAACAACTTTTTGCGAAGGCGCCAAACGGTAGCAGTGTTCTTCGACTTGGAGAAGGCTTATGATACCTGTTGGAGAGGAGGTATCCTCCGCACTATGCACAGGTGGAGCCTACGCTGTCGCCTGCCCCTTTTTATCGATTCCTTTTTAACGGATCGAAAGTTTAGGGTACGTGTGGGTTCTGTATTGTCCGACGTCTTCCTCCAGGAGAACGGAGTGCCTCAGGGCTCCGTTTTGAGCGTAGCCCTTTTTGCCATCGCGATCAATCCAATTATGGATTGCATTCCACCTAATGTCTCAGGCTCTCTCTTTGTCGATGACTTTGCGATCTACTGCAGTGCCCAGAGAACATGCCTCCTGGAGCGCTGCCTTCAGCGTTGTCTAGACAGCCTCTACTCATGGAGCGTGGCAAATGGCTTCCGGTTCTCTGAAGAGAAGACGGTTTGTGTCAACTTTTGGCGATATAAAGCGTTCCTTCCGCCATCCTTACATCTCGGTACCGTTGTTCTCCCATTCGTGGACACAACTAAGTTTCTAGGGCTCACGTTGGACAGGAAACTGTGTTGGTCTCCACATGTCTCTTATTTGGCGGCCCGTTGTACTCGTTCCCTTAATGTCCTCAGAGTTCTTAGCGGTTCATCTTGGGGAGCGGATCGCACTGTCCTGCTTCGCTTGTATCGGTCCATTGTCCGATCGAAGCTGGATTATGGGAGCTTCGTCTACTCGTCCGCTCGGCCACCCCTCTTACGCCGGCTCAACTCCATCCACCATCGGGGGATACGTCTTGCGACCAGAGCCTTCTACACTAGTCCTGTCGAGAGTCTTTATGCTGAAGCTGCCGAATTACCATTGACCTACCGGCGCGACGTACTGCTGTGTCGGTATGCCTGCCGGCTGTTGTCTATGCCCGACCACCCCTCTTACCAGTCCTTCTTCGCCGATTCTCTCGACCGTCAGTACGGGTTGTATGTGTCTGCCCTGCTGCCCCCTGGAGTCCGCTTCCGTCGCCTGCTTCGACAATTGGATTTTGCCCTCCCTACCACCTTCAGAGAGAGTGAGAGCCCGACACCACCTTGGCTCCAGGCTCCGGTTCATATTTATCTCGACCTCAGCTCACTCCCGAAGGAGGGTACTCCGGCTGCAGTGTATTGCTCACGGTTTGTCGAACTCCGTGCTCGACTTGGCGGTCACACCTTTATTTACACCGATGGCTCCAAAACTGATGATGGTGTCGGCTGTGCCTTTGTCGTTGGGGCCGCCACCTTTAAATACCGGCTCCTCGACCAATGTTTGAGCTTTACGGCCGAGCTTTTTGCTCTCCATCAGGCCGTTCAGTATGCCCGCCGCCACCGCCATTCATCGTATGTACTTTGCTCTGACTCACTCAGTGCTCTTCAGAGCCTTGGAGCTCCCTATCCGGTCCATCCCTTGATTGCACGGATACAGCAGTCCCTCCATTCTTTCGTTGATAATGGTGGTTCTGTCAGCTTTCTGTGGGTTCCCGGACATGTAGGAGTGCCTGGGAATGAGGCTGCGGATGCTGCAGCCAAGGCTGCAGTCCTCCTGCCTCGGCCAGCCTCCCATTGTGTCCCGTCATCTGACGTTCGTGGGGATGTAAGAGGCTTGTGTCGTTGTGGTGGGATGCTTGGTCATCCCTCCAAGGAAACAAGCTCCGGGCAGTAAAACCGCTCCCAACTGCTTGGACAACCTCCTCCCGACCATCTCGACGAGAGGAGGTCCTTCTGACCAGGTTGCGGATTGGGCATTGCCGGTTTAGCCACCGCTACCTGCTCCCCGGTGACCCAGCCCCGCAGTGCCCTTGTGGTCAGGTATTAACAGTGCGCCATGTTTTATTGCCGTGTCCCCGTTTTAGTCAATTTCGTGTTGTCCTGTCCCTGCCATCTACTTTACCAGATGTTTTAGCTGATGACGCTCGAGCAGCTGCCCGTATTCTGCGTTTTATAACTTTAACTGGTTTGTCCAATGACATCTAACCTTTTTACTTATTTTATCCGCATCTTTGTCAGGTCCTTCTGGTGTCCCCCCCATCCCCTTGAGTTTTACTAGATTCCATGTGCTCTAACAACAGTGACTGGGCGCTAATGACCTCAGCAGTTGAGCGCCCTTAAACCCCATCAAAACAAAAAAAAACTGAGTAGGAGGCGGCATGCTTTTATGTTTTAGGATGACAAGATTAGACATTTATTATATTTTCCGTTGTGGTAGGTTTTCTGTATGCATCAGATGTATTGCTGTTGGTATCTCTGCTAATTGTCAGGTGAAGGTAGTATATTGAATTATCTATTTCCATTTCCATAGCAAATTTTATATTGGGATGGAGGTTATTAAGTGCCTGGAGGACAGTAGTGATGTCTGTATTGTCTCCATCAGCCAGGATTAAAGTGTCATCTACATATCTATAAAAGGCAGAAGAAAAATTTTTCTTCTAATGTGTTGACAAAAATATCTGCAATTGTGCCAGTTACACTGTTGCTCATAGCTACTCCATCTGCTTGGGTGTAGATTTTTCCTTTGAATTCAAAATAATTTTGAAATAAGGTAGTTTTAAGGAGATCCATGATTTCATAAGTTATAGGTCTGCATTGTCAAAAGAAACCAATTTCCCATTGGGTGAAATATCTCTCTTTTGTTACTTTTGCTAAAGTACGTGAATTTCTTGTGGCATATTTCTTGTTGTATGTGTACAGCTCTGTTAGTAGTTGGTTCTTTTTTTTTTACGTACCAAGTATGTAGGACTATTGATACAATCCACAATCGGGCAGATTGGAATTGATATTTTATGTATCTTTATTTCAGCACATAATATTGATGTGTGTGGGTTCATAATAATAGATTTCTTATCATATTCTGTTAATATTCCATTGTAATTTTTGTTTTTTTTTATTGTGCTACATATTTGTTTGTTGGGGTATGTGGTACTTTTGTGACGTTGTTTTTCAAAAATGTCATAACGTTATTTATTTACTCATTTCAGTTGATTATAATGGAACAATTTCCTGATTTTGATTTTACTGCAAGTGCATCGTTGGCTTGTGATTTATGCGTTTGAGGGCAATGTATTCTGTCTTTGATTTTTTTATGTATTTTCACTTTATAAAGTTCATTTTCCACAGCTTTTGCTACATTAACTGTTTGTTCATTTTGCTTTCTGATTGATAGACTTGTTATGTCAATTGCTACTTTTGCAGTGGCTGTCAGGTGTTTTATGGAACTGTTATGTAATTTAAGTTCTAAATTGTATTTCAAGCCTTTTGTAAGTAAATTGGATTAATCATCTATGAAATTAGTATTCTTGAGACTTTTATTCTTGTATGAAATTGGTATGGAGATAGATAGTCCTCCCTTGGTTTCTTTATGTAGTGTTGTGTTTGCATTAGCTTATTAAACTTAGTATTATGTATCTAACTATCTGTGTATCTATAAATTTAGAATTGTAGCCAAACATCAATGGAGTTATACTGTTACTTAAACATAGGTATGCTACATACAGTTCTGGCTTCAAAATTTGTTTATAGTGTAAATTTTCCTGTATGTTGTGCTCTGTAGTTCTTGGTTTGTGCCACTAGGTTGAATTTTGCAGTTATTTTAAGATGACCATATGATGGAATAACTTAATATTGTAGGCATTATTTATTGTATCTAATTGCTTTAATTCTAAATGAACACACAATTTCAAACAGAAATACTATCTTTAGAACTTTATTAACCTAATAGATTCCAAAAAGATATAATGATGTGGAAAACAAAACGCACAAACATCATGGACAAAATTTAAAGGGAAAGAACAACTAAATGAAACATTCTCTAATAAGCTGTATGTAAATATATTGCATCATAGTAAAGAATTCCCAAAATACTGAACTGCCAAAAATGTATTTTTACATTACATAACTACAAAAAATATTATACTTGCCAAGACTTGACAGAAAAATTTGCTAGAGGTGCAATGTGGTTATCACTTGATACTAAACAGAGGGAGGTGGTGCAGTGGTTAGCACACTGGACTTGCATTCGGGAAGATGGCGGTTCAAACCTGCCTAAAGCCACCCTGATTTAGGTTTCCTGCGATCTCCCTAAATCGCTTCAGGCAAATGCCAGGATCGTACCTCTGAAAGGGCGCAGCCGACTTCCTTCCCTAATCTGATGGGACCGGTGACCTTTCTGTTTGTTCTCTTCCCCCAAATAGTCCATCCATCCATCTTCCTACTAGATGTAAGTACCAATGCAAAAGCAAACATAAAACAGCCATGATTTACATATAGATGTGGTTACCAATGCTATTTTCGCAGGGTCACTTGATAATGGCAATAAGCCAAAACAGGCCTATCATATAAAATGTTAAAAATTTATTACCTTATGGCAGCTAGTTTCGGAGCGTCTATTTTCAAAATGTCTTATAATGATGTATACCATGCTGTGGGCCCAACGGAATGTAAAAAAGTTCTGAAAATGGTCATTATTGAAAACTACAGTGGAAGTTGAAGAAATTTCAGATAATTGCTGATAGACAGAAGTTTTCTGTCATTTCAAGAGGTGTGCTTGGGTTGTGGGATCAATTTCCTGTTTATCATGTTGTTTTTAATGTTGCTAAAAGCTGTATTTCAGCTTGTTGCTTACCACTGTGGGAAGATTGTTTTTCACCTCTTATATTGTGTGCTGAAGGTATAATCCCTATCCCCTCTCCTCTTGCAGTGTGTCAGTACAAAATTAATGTGAAAGAAAAGTTCCCTTGCCAATATAAACAGAAGTTTTTATATTATATTAAATCTATATCTATGTTACTATATAAAAACAAGTATTGTTTAATGTTACCAAATTGGGAAACATTCTTGACCAATTTACATCAAATTTTTTCTATTGTTCTTTCCATTGTTTATTGCCTTCTGGCAATGTGACCAAAATATTTCAATTGATTTCCATTGACAAGTGTCAAGTTTTGTTCTGATGCTGAGCTGCCTCAGGATCAGTTCATTAATTCAGTGTGCTGTCCATAGGATTTGAAGTAATCTTCTGCACCACCAAATATCCAGAGCATCAATCCTGTGACGATGTGCTGTCTTCATTGACGAAGTTTCTGATGCATAGGTTGTGATGGGGTAGATTTAGTATGTGGAAGACGGTGAGCATTGTCTTGGCAGTGATGGAGGTGTGTTTCTAGAAGTGAGCAAGTTTCCCTGTAGAATGTCTTGTAATCAAAAAGCATCTATGGATCTCATGCTCTCAAGTGTCAGTGACAGCACACCCTAAGTACTCTAAGCCACTGCTGACCTTAGAGCCAGCAATATTTGTAATGTCGGGTCCATTGTCATTAAGGTGATCTACAATCATCACTTTGGTCTTCGTATTGTTGAGTTCAAGACCAAATTCTCCACTTCATTCGACTAACCTGTATATGATGGTTTCCAGTTGTTGATTGTTTTTGCAATTATCAGTGTGTCACTACGTACCTGAAATTAATTTTTCTGCCACCTACAACAATGCTGTCATATCAGTATTTACGAACATCCCCGATAATGTGCTCACTATATGCATCGAACAATAGTGGAGAGAGAATGGAACTTCACCCCACACTGGTATTTGTAGAAAAAAGTCAGAAGGTTTTATGTATTACTGTTGTTGTGTTCAGTTGGGTCAGGTACACCAGGTGTCTTGGCGTACCCATCGCCATGGAGATGGTCCATAGTACTGACTATTTTATGTTGCTTACAATCTGCTCGTTGGCTCCCTTACCTGGAGTAAACCCAGTGTGCTCATCTGGTATTTGTGAAGGTGAGGTCTTCAGCCTCTCATTCAATATGGGATGATAGATAAGGGCTATCTTTAGATAGTTTGCACAGTCAATTGGAGAACATTTCTTGAATAGTGGTACGAAAATGGAGTGGAAAACACTATTAACAAGTCTATGACTGATTTACTTTGAATTTCCACATTGTAAGCTAATAAACACATAGGCAGGCATAGGCTATATATTTTTAAATGACAATGTATTAGTTTTATGTTAGAAAATGCTGTTGTGTGCTGTTCTGCGAAAATATACAGTTCAGTTATCTTCTTCAGTCAGTTTTAATGATGATAGCAGGGCATGTTGACCATTACACATATTATTTCTCTTGTAAATATTCTTTCTCTGTGTATATAATTTCAAACAAAAATTTCGTACACAGCATTGTGCCGTTTTTTTTTTTTCTCTCGCAGAGTGTGTTTTACAGAAAACTTAGTTTTATAGCTTATCGGGTTATAGTTAGAATACTACGAATACTACTGGTTAATGTGCATTGTCCAAAATTTTGTAATTCTACGAATTTGCAGATTAAAACTATGAAAAATGCTGTAATTGAATCTACAATCCTTGCAGATCCAGCAGCTGGAGAGGTCTCTCTCATGCCCTGTATAACAATGATCGCGAGAGATTTACCCACTCGTTTTGAGTGACTTCAGTTCCCAATAAAGGTTTTGTTTGAAGCAACAATAAACAAGGTTCAAGGTCAGAGAGAGGGGAGATAGGTGATGAGATGGACCGAGAGATTTGGTGAGGAGGGGAGGGGGGAGGGGCAGAGAGAGAGAGAGAGAGAGAGAGAGAGAGAGAGAGAGAGAGAGAGAGAGAGAGAGAGAGAGAGAGAGAGATATTACCAAAACAAGTAAGAAGAGAATTACAGCACACACTTATTATCTGAATTTTTTTTTTTTTTTTTTTTTTTTTGTGTCTTTTGTTGCTGGTATATTTTTAGTTTCTGGAAGAGTTGGTTTCTATTTTGAACACAATTTTAGATGACTAACCTAGTTGTGTTATTCAGGAGCTTTGAATAGGAATGATGTTTGCTTGCTACCTGGGCTCTTACTGGACCATGAAGTATTTTTCATGCCACATCCCTGTTTGCAGCCAACCTCAACTCCTATTTAGACACACCATTTTATGTAGATTTGTTTTCCTACCCCATAACAGTATTATGTGAAATGCAGATCCGTTTAGTGTTTCAAACTCGGATGAATGACATGACCACCAAGCTCTTAGTAAATTCACTGCTGGACCTTAAGCTTAACTTAAACGTTCACACCTGTTTATAAGGTTTAACTGATGTCTTTGACGATATACTATGATACTGGCCTTGTCATATATAGAGTCATGATTCTATTTTAGGCAGTTTTTTGTGACAGAGGGTTTGATTAGTTATGTGTCAAGTGTGTTGATGATGATCTTTTCACCAGCCCTCCACTGTTCTGTCAGTGACATCAAAGATATGCCATATCCATAAAGAATCTATTATGCCTGTGGATTTCTGTAGCCTAAATCCTCTATTACATAACAAATCATATCGGTTAACTTTTAAGTGATGGGCAGTCAGATTAATATTACTTTATAGTTGACACTCCACACATTGGAGCTAGTTTCTTCCAAACAAAGCACTCAGTGTCATACCCGAATCGTTCGCTGTTGCTGAACTGCCTCAACAATTGGTCATTTCACTTCGAATTCCTTGTCGGGCATTCTTTCTTCATGTGTTTGGATCCTGTATCATGGATCCTGCATCGTGGGTCAGGCACTTTTATTTCATGTTTCATCACAGACAATAACCACACCAAGAACGACACATACGCAACAGTGCTAATGAAATCTGCACATATCACGCACAGAACTAACCAGACGTTACTGGATACCTTCCCACAAGATGCAGTTGAGTGTCATGTGTACAGTTATCATAGTCACAGAGACTAACTTAAATTAGATAAGCTTTGTATGACATTGTGTGAAGCCGAATTTTTGAAGGCTGCCATTCAACATTGCTACTGGGTCAACACAATCATAGATGTAATTGCTTTGTTTACTATAGGGCCATAGCACAATGGTCAGCACATTAATTCCATATGTAGGATGTCGCAGGGTCAAATGGTAACGTGTCAGCTCATGTAACCTGTGTGAGGATAGTTCCTGGTAACCAGTGATAGTGAGAAATAAGCTTACTTTTAGCACTCAAACTGAATTTTTTTCTGTCGTCAGTTGATTTGGAAATGTTGACTTTAATCCCTGTGAGCAAAGAGATTGTGATTTTAGTACTGGTGCAGCTTGTTGACAGACATTTTCTTGCATATACAGTGAAACCCCACTTTGACACTTTTCAAGGGACTTCAAAAAAATAGTGTAAACCACAGAAAAATGTAAAATGCGGGGAAATAACATTTTAAGCTGTAAAAGTTACGTATAGGATACCCCCCTTACACTTTATGTATGATATGCACATAACGGGCATCAAGACGTTTGACTCAATTTCATGTCATAAGAGATGTTTTTGAAAGCCTGCAGCTGTCATTCATTCATTAAATAATGAAATACTGCACTAGTGTTACGTATTTTTTCATGTTTAGCAAGACGCGTTTTGAGAATTTTTTCCTCATTGTCAAGTGCAAATATGTAAAAAAAAGTATTTTGTATGGTGTTTGAATATGTGTTATTCTGTGTCTCTTGCACTGTAGTCGTCCTTTTGAGGTTATCAGGTACTGTGCCCTATCAGTTATGTAGAAAACCATACACACACACGCATACTACCACTCACATTGTTTTTGTGTAACATCGCAAAAAATATGTAGGTAAATACTGCACTTGACAGCAAGAATAAATTCTCGAAACACGTTTTGCTCAGCATGAATACAATACGTAACCGGTACTGTGTTTACACTAAAAACATTCGAGCAACACAAAGTGAATGATGGTGTCGACTAGCGCTCCGTGTGGCCATACGCCGAAATATGCTAAATATGGTTCGGCAGAGGAGTCACGACGGTCACAACAATCACGAAGCTGCGTTTGTGCAGTAGAGACAGTTTGGAAATGGTTGTGATTGGTCATGATATCTTCATTCGAGCGAACCTAGTTACTCCCATCGGCCACCACGCCAAGTAGAGCTTGGCGGCAGCAGCAGGAGGTACGGCACAAATTGTTCCAACTTTTACTCCTTTACCGGTTCAAATCCACTAGAGTGCCCTGGTGTCAAGAAACTTAACCACTTAATATTTGTAAACACTACTGGGCGGCCAGCATCATGCTAGCATCATATTTTCTCTACAAACATTTTTTCGTAATGTGTAAATTGTGGGAAAATTATAAATATGTTGACGTAAAATCAGGTGCAAATTAACATTGGGGGCATAGGAAATTTCATGGGACTGATAAAAAATATGTCGTAAATGGTGGCAAAACATTAATTCCGGGAACGTAAAAGTGGGGTTATACTGTATTGTGTATTGTGAGGTTGTCATTAGCTTAGGACATGAGTTTAAATTCAAGCCTACGAAATGCATCGTCTGCTGCAATTCATTCATGGGTCACTTAAACTCAGCAGTCAATAGAGCATCTCGCACTCCCTACATACTTTGCAGTAGTCACTTCCAACATTGTTCCACGTTACACATTAACAGCATTAGTTAAGTGACCCACAGAGTTCGTGTGTCACCTATAACCGAGCAGTAGCAACACTGTAGCGGCAAGAGACAGATGTCAACTATCAAGTGCTTTTAAATGGACTACAGCTATTGAGTGAGAGTTAATTAGATGATTTGTCAGCCAAAACAAAGTGTAGAGAAAACCCTGTTACTAATTTTGTCGGTGAAGAAACATTACTGCGTAAGTAGTAAAACACAAATTTTACAGGGGAGAGAAAAAACTGTGTAGAATACCCGATATGTTTCATAAGGGCACGAAATTTGCATTGCTGCACTTCAATGATTTATTCCGGATCATAACAAAAAGTGAAACAAAGAAAGTGCTGTTTAGAAAACTGGATTACAGCAAGCAGATACATGGAATTGTCAGTATTTATGGAAGAGGAATGTTGTTTACGCAGTATTGGTTTGTCTTTTACATTAACATCGTTTTGGAAAGACTTTATTGAAAGACTTCCTGGAAAAGCTACAAATATACACACGGTTCACATTGATCTGATAATGTCTGTAGGTTTCTTCAAGGAAAAAAACTGCTGAGCAAAGAAAGACACTTTGTCATTCTTGAAACAGTAACCTCCAAGATGGTGATTATTCATAAGGAATGTTATCATAATACAAATGACAATCCTTAGAAACAATTACTTTAAGTTGTTGTAAATGAACCTATTTAGCTTTCCTGATTTTCAAGTTTTCTTTGTATAGTTTTGAGAAGCAAACTTTTCCAGAAATTTTTCTCGGATGTCTTGGTACTTCTTGCTACACTTTGTTGAAAGTGCACTTGGAGTGAATAAGGCTGTTCGGACGTAACTGTATCGCCCTCATGTCGGTAATTGTTGACTCATTCTTTGCAGCTCTTCTGGACCTAATTGAGTCATACTTCCACAAACTTCTCTCTGCATAATTAGTGAAAAAGTAGCAATATAGGTAATGGGTATTGTAAGGTTGTGGCTTTCTTCTCACCTCTTTAGATGTCGAGGCATATTGGCTAGGAAGTGTAACTTCACATCCTTTGAACTTGCAGTCAATGGAACTGTGAACTGATTCACACTCCATGCGAGTATTGACTGTTCTCCAAAAACTTTTGCGTAATCAGTACTCGTGAATCAATTGCTTGTCTTTAAGTGTGTTTAATATCACATTTCTGTTACGGCAAGTGCAGCTGTCAGAATACAAAGTGACTGGGACAGGATTTTCCTCAATCATTTTGGATAGTGTGCCCACGATACATGAGGCAGAACTTGATGCAACAATTTCGCCTTGCATTTCATAGAACCAGCAACACACTGCATCATGACTTTCTAAATTATACATTGTAGTTATGGACATCCAATTTTATTTTATAATAAACTGCACTTGTATGTAAAAGTGATGCTACTCTTACAGCCTGTAAGTCGATGACTTAGACTGCAGAGCTTGTGCTGGGCATGTTTCTTATCTAGATCTTTCTTCAGCTTTGCCTGCTCTTTCTGTTTTATGTCCTGTTCCCACATTTCTTCACTAAAGTTTCCGAGCCTGTAACAACACAGGTTGCACTGGTCTTCCTTTGGAAAAATAATCTGAGGTCAACCTCTTCAAAAATAAAGCTTAACGTGACCTGATTGAATGGTGAAGCCTGTTCCTTACTGCATTTTTTATGTAGAGTTCATACAGCTGTTGTTTGCTGTGTACAATATGCTCAGGATATAGCTTAGAGGAGGACTTCCTGCAGTAATGTGGTGGCAGTTTAGGGAGACAGTCCAGAAATTCTTTAATGAAGTTTTTCTCATCTTTCTTCTTTGTTTTATTCGGAAATGTGACAATTATCAATCAGGTCTCATCCCAAGTGTGGAATTATCCAGCCAATACCTCACTGTCCATTCTTTAATGCCAATAGTATTGAGAAACATTTTTTTGCATACTTGATGTTTTCCTGTATCGTTTCTCAGATGATAAACCAGCGTGCCTTTTCTACTGGATTCACCTGTGATTTTCTCTGGACGTTTGGTTGGAATTAGTTCCACAAGACTAATTATGTAGATCTTCCTCTGGTCCTGTGACATTGTTTCCCAAAAATTGTTAAAAATTGCCTGTCTGTCACCAGTAAAAATTTGATGACACTTCCTTTGAACAGATTTCTGACACATCTTTGAAGTACACATTGGACCTAATTTTCATGCCTCTCTTGTACTATTAAGAGTAATTTTGCCATTTTGACTTCTTTTATATCCAATATATGCTTGCCTGCACATTGTTGGTGTTTCTCTTCTAATCTTCAGGGCAAGCTTTAGATTTTCTTTTCCTGTCACAGCTTAAGGCGCCACAAAATTCTTGGCCTCCACTTTCTGTGTCCTTGCTTCCATCAACTTCCGATAAGTTATCTGAATTGTCTGGGAAGAAATGAGCAACATAGTACAGCAATAAACGTGAAGAGGTGCGGCTATCTCCAGTGGCAACTGTCACTGCTGTATCGTTTTGAGCATTCTTGGATGCAGCCTGTGAGGTTTGTAAACAAACATTTGAAAAATTGACTGAAGAAGATCGAAGTTGAATTTCACATTCATGTGTTTACGATAACAACAATTACAATAGCATTAATAACAATAATGACAATAAAAATTACATGTGGTATTAGATGGCCCAGGAAAAGTAACAGAAAACCCCCATATATGAGATTAATTCTCCTTCTGTGCATATAACTTCACTGTTACTACTACTCTGACCTGTTGTCCATTCTGGATCTAGATGAGATCCTATAATCAAGTGGGTATTCAAAACATCTTTAGCACAAAGGACTAAAGCACTCAAAAAGTGAAGTGTGACGTTAAAATAAAGCAGCTGTGGTACTACTAAATTTTAGTGTGTTAGCGGACTGCTGTTAATGCGTGGCAAATAACAAAACAATTTTCATACCACTGTCAATCACTCTCGAGGAGGATTCTTCGCTTTCATACCCTATGTTCAGCTGAGAAACAATTTCTTCCTCAGTAAAGAAATCTTGTAAAATGCTGTCCGAAAGGTAAAACCAAGGAACCACTTTTGAACACGGGATTTTTATGCGGTGTTGTTTACTACTTCCAAAACAATCTAGTTATGGGGTATTACATTCTTTCGCCCTTTTGGATTATTTAAATTTATTTTTTCACTGTGTCGTATATGCGGTCGTCTTGTTTTAGTTCATTTTATATGTAGATAATTTAAAAAAAATCGGCATTCTGGCAGTAAGAGTTGGTGCGCTGAGCGTCAAGGATATGAACTAACTGAAAAGCGCAAAAATCGATAATCAGTCAGTCAGTTACATGGTATTGTTTCTTCACTGATGATTTGCTTGTCATGTACATACTATCTGGTCACTGTTGTGGAGCAGTATTGTAGATCAGTGGTGTACACAGCAAATGGAAGTAAAAGATTTTAAGTTGCAGCTTGTGAAGCCATCCATTTGGCATTGGTGTATCTTCTTTGTCACTAAAACAATATTAAATCTTCCTTGTCCATCTATGAATAGGATTTGGTGCAATGATACAAGGCTTCCTGCAGTGGTAAGAAAATCCATCAATGTACAGTGCTACTGATGTACACATTTCATTATGACACCGGTTGTAATTTCAAATTAAAGGGTATTTTCCGCTTTATGAGCCAAGCTGCTAACTGACTTACTGAGGAAAGTTTAACCACTTGGGATGGTTGGCTCATTCAGTTAAATACTTTTTAAATTCTTCATAATTGGGCTTCATTCTGTCATTTCATAAACAGTTTTTAGGAGATTTTTAGACATTTAAAAGTGTTATCATTATGAGTGATCATAGAGAATGTGAGATTTGGGTGAAAGACATTTAAATTTTAACTATGTTTCGTGTTTGTAGAATAATTGAAGTGTATCCAAAGTAATTGTGTGATATTCATCACACACACCACATCATTCGGCCTATTTACAGTGATGAGAAAGAGATTTTTACCAGTTCTTTTCCTGAAAACAAACATTATACTTGATGGCTTTAAAGCTGTAAAAGTAGACTGGTTTGAGGTAGTGTTGAAATCAATCTAAACATGCAGCTGAATCCATATTGTGAATTGGGGTGTTATTTTGTACTGTATATCTTACAGTACATAAGTTGTGGCCCAAGAGGTCCATATAACGGTTGGCCCAAAATTGTAGACAATGAAATGACCATTTTATTGAGTTCATAAATGTTGTTAGAGCTGCATCTCACTATATACTGCAAGCATGGTCACAGAGTATGCGTGCCTTCTTCACTAGACAGCAGGTATTCCTGTTATCTTCGTGTTCATTAAATATCTTGATTGAATACACATATTGGTACAGGATGCACAAAAACACTGGCCAGGAAATTATTTGTAAGACTTACACAAATACTGACCTTTGTTAATGAACAGGAGAATTGCGCATTTCAGAAAATTCTAGAAACAATGATTTCAGTGGACCTGCTGGTCTGTGACATGGCTGCACAAGAGCATGTCTCACATTCTCTATTCCAAATACTTCACTATGTAATTAAGTTTGAGTGAGTGAGAGGAACGGACATATTTATTGACTAGTGAAATATAATGCAAAATGCTGCTCATGATGAAGCAGCATGTGTTCATTGTTGAGTGTTATGTGAAGCACAATTTGTAGAAAATGAGTGCAGAACTGTTTTTGCACAGTAGTTTGACTGGAAGTGCTGTGGCAAAACCTCCAGCAACAATTTGATAAATTGAACACAACACAGTGTTGAATTGGGGTTGACTGATCATTTCCACTATTTTCTGTGACATTCATTGACAAGGATCAATCCTGTGTCCATCTTATTTTAAAATTTTCCAGGCCTATTTTATTTTGGCCACCATATAGAAAACTCATTCATGCATCGGTTGGGCCATCACTATTATTATGTAACCAATGATGGAGTGCTTCATGGAATAATTTTTAGTGAAGCTAATTATTTTACTGGGAGTGTTAAATACTTTATTTAAACAATTAAATGTTTCAAAAGTGATGATGCATGTGTGGGCTTGTGTTTAATGATTTTATCTCCATCGGCAGTGATATAGACCAGTACAGTCTGAATGGTATTATATCGTATAGTGCACAGCTATCTTTGTTTTCTGTGACTTGTACCTAAACATATTTGGATGGAAAAAGTTAATGACAAGCAGCACTAATTTTATATCTTGTAAATGTCTTCTGTTACAGCAGAGTGAGTGAGTCATCCTTTGTCCCCACTGACAGTTTAACATTAATGTACATCAATATTTTTGTGAGATTTTTACCCCCCCTCTTTCCTCTTACTTGACTTTTTTGTTCTTGTCATACTATTCTTTAATTTTAGAATCTTTTTTACATTTTCATTTTTTCTTCTTCTTCTTCTTCTTCTTCTTCTTCTTCTTCTTCTTCTTCTAAGGAGCAACTGATAACTTTCCTGTTACTCAACAAACGTGAACAGCACCCCCGTTTTTGTTAAATATTTTCTAGTGCATTAAATATATCTGATACCTTTATATTTTGATTTTTCTTTTTTATTAAAAAAAATAGGAATCGAAATTTCAAAGTTACTGTTTGCCCATGAATTTTCTTTCTAATTAATTGTAAGTTATGGTAAATGGTAAAACTGAATTAGTTTCCCATACTTAGGCCTAATGTGATCTTCAACATTCTGAAAATAACATGTCAAGTAGAAGTACTTACATAGCCTTGGATATAAACAACAGTAAATTAGCTGGTACAAGTAGCAGGAAATGTAAATATTATTCTTAATTTGTTGTTCTGTTATTGCGTTATTACAGTTGCTCCTTTCCCTTTTAGCTGTAGTGATGCAGATAAATTCCCTGTGTATTTGGTAATTAAAAGGTAGTTTTAATACTGTCACATATCTGGGTATTGCATGTTAGTGAAACTACTCACACAATTATGTAATTGACTGTGTAAATTGTTACTCGTAAGTTTAATGTGGGTTATTTGAAATTTGTGTGTAGCTTGTATTTTTAATGGGATACTGTGTTTTTGCAGGGAGTAGAACAAATAATGGCAGAAGTTAATGATCCTGCAGAGCCTTTTATAGACGATACTTATGGCTATGGTAGCCAAAGCCTGATTAACTTAATGCTCACCGGAAGAGCAGTGGGTAACGTTTGGGATCATGAACAAGATGTTGGAGGCCTCAGTTAGTAATTTTTTCACTTACTCCTTGAAAAAGATCCATAGGCTTAACAGGTAGTTGTGGAAGCAGATATGTGCCTGTAAATCATGCATTTCATTGAGTGCATGTCAAATTTTCTGTGTGGTGTGATAAATATTTGTCAGATGCTTGGCAAACTTGTGTGTTGCTTCATTTTCCTCTGTAATTTAATGTTTCCTGTGATGGTTTTGGAAGCTGTGGAACTGGGAGAGTCACTGACTGTAAGATTGCTTGTATATGTTTCAAATGGTTCATTGTTAATTTTTGTTATTGGTCAGCCTGGTCTTATTGTTTATTATTGCTGTTTTGTTGTTACTGTTACCAAAATATTAATTTTTGACTGAATTTGCATGAGAAAAAGTCGGAAAATACCTTTACTGTGTCAGATACTGAGCAAAATATAGTGCTTCAAAATTTTGAATTTTGTGTATTTAGCTAAAAATAAGTGATTTGTATGTTTAAGTGTAAGTTAAAGTAACTGAACTTAGGACAAAAATTATTAATTTTAGCCTTAGTCCCAACTGATAAATCTGGTGGCCTAATTGCTGGGTACTGTAACATACAGGTCTTATTGCAGCCTTTTTTGAATGAGGTAGCAGCCATTTGATATCTCACTTTTTGAGCAGAATTGTAGAAAAGATTAATGAGATTGGAACATATATAAACATACATTCACTGGTAATCTTTGCCAAAACATTGTCAGTTAATTAACTAGTGAGATTTATGGTGCTGTGTGCAACAGAATGTGATGAATTTCCCTTGGAAAAAAATTCAACTTTTCAGGCTTCGGCACTTAATATTTCTAAGAACCATTCAACAGCTAAGATTGTATAAAATATTTCTTTATTTAAGACAGCCGGTTTCA
The DNA here is from genome assembly GCF_021461385.2 of Schistocerca piceifrons. Classification (NCBI taxonomy): domain Eukaryota; kingdom Metazoa; phylum Arthropoda; class Insecta; order Orthoptera; family Acrididae; genus Schistocerca; species Schistocerca piceifrons. Next base: position 293,888,950 of record NC_060149.1, on the reverse strand, counting down.
ACAGATTTTGCTGTCATCTTCGGGACTTAAAAATCTTTTTGTTGTAAACCTTGTTCATTTTATGCTGAACCTCACGCACAAGATGTCAAGTGGATAAAAATCAGCATGTTACAAAAGATTTGTCGTTGCTAAAATATTTAAGAAATAAAGCATCTAGTGCAAAAGGCAATGTCCATATACATATTGCTCACAAATGCTTGTTAAATCACAGAACCATGTTACACAATAGCACTTCTGTTAATATACACTGGAAATACTATAAACCGTTATGTCCATCATGCATAAACAGATGTGGTATTAGTTTGTAATATGTCCAGCATATGTAAAAAGATGTGCTGTTGTGTACCGTGGTTTTCTGATGTAACAAGCTTCTGTGAGCAATATGTATATGGACATAGCCTTTTGCACAAGGTGCTTTGTTTTTAAATATTTTAGCAGTGATAAATCTTTTATAATGTCCATTTGACATCTTTTGCATGAGGTTCAGCTTAAAATGAACAGGTTTTACAGCAAAAAGTTTTTAAGACCTGAAGATAACGGCAAAGTCTGGAAGATAACAGCAAAGTCTGTTGAAACCAGTTGCCCTACATAAAGAAACATTTTATGCAGTCTTGGCTGTTAAATGGTTTTTAACAATTAAAACAGATCGCCCTTCAGTGCTCTCAACATGAAAAATTCAATGAAAAATTCAATCTCTTAATATTTCAGCTGTTTGGCTGAGCAGCAGGCCCATGTGCGATTTTATGTACACTGCCTGACAAAAAAAGTGAAGCACCTAGATTAAGAAGAGTAAGCAAAATAAAATGCATACGTTGAGAGGGAATGTGATGTTATTTCAGTGATTAAAAATTAGAGTAAAATTTGCAAAGAACTTGGCAGTATGGATCCATTACCAGTATGATGATATGCCCATGCTGACCTTGCTATACCCACTGATTCTGTTGAGAATGGTGTTTTCAAACCATTGTATCCTCTCCTGAGGCAAGCTTGCCCACTATTGCTATAACTGGTCTTTAATAGCTTAAAAGCTGGCACTGGGATGGAATTGATGTCCAATCTGGCCCCACTCATTCTATGAGGCACAAGATCTGGGGATCTTGCTGGCCAAGTGAGTACATTATTGCCACACGGAAAGTGCATAGAGATGTGTGCCATGTGTGGGGCAAGCATTGTCCTGTTGTGACATTTTTCAACATTTCACTGTTATGAGAGGTGACCCATGATGATGATAGGTGTGTCTGTGACGCACCATTGTGCTGTCAGAGTTCCATCACACTCTCCCAAGTCCTGAAGTCATACCTAATGGCTCCCCCACACCATGACATCAGGACTAACGCTGATGTTCCTCTTTCAAAACATTAAACGAATGGGACATCTTCCCAAGTTGCAACCATACTCACTGATAATGATTATTTGGGGTAGTGCAGAGCAGTGACTCATGCTGAACACAACACAATGCAATGCCATTCATCAACAGTTCATGCTTGCCGGTCATGGCATCACTCCAAACACAGCTGATTGTGTTGTGGTGTTAACTGCAGCCTGCACATGGGACTGTAATACCCCAGTCCAGCTGCTCGGTTTCTGACCAGTGATGTGGGATGACACAGAATGTTGCAGGGAGTCCATTACTTGTTCTAGAATGATAGGTACAGGTGGGATGGAGTTATGATGTGCTTGCTCTACAGTAAAACAATTTTCCCTTTTGGTAGTCAAAAGTGTCTTGGTAGTCAAAAGTGGTTTATTGGAGTCTTGATGATTAGTATGCATGCCCTCACATTCCCTTCCAGTCCAGCATCATGTCACTGTCACACTTGAATGCTCCACAAATCTGGATATTGTGCGATTATACCAGTCTGCCAAATGGAGACCAACAGTGAGGCCCCTTTCAAACTCTGTCTGGTACTAAAAACACTGTCTCACACGAGTGAACAGTATCTGTGTTCTTCACAGGTATCACTGAACATCTGATGCTGTTTGCACCGATACCATACCATACCATACCATATCATACCAGGCCTAGTGACAACACTAAACATGAGCAAAATTAATGCACTCTGGTAGCTGTTCTACCCGTCACAGAGAGTTGCAGTTCTAATCATTCACATACCCGCCAATGATGTGTGTGTATATAGAAGTACATTGACATCTTACCGCACCATCTGGCTGCTTCACTTCATTTGTCAGCCAGTCTACGTGTTAAGTGTGTGTCATAGATGAGTTTTGTTGTTATGTTGGCAAGGTACAGTAGTTGGGGAAGTCTGCCTAACTAATGACTCTGACAATTGTCTTCAGGTTTTCACCTAAGAATTGAGCATTGACTTTGAATCAACTCGTTGGAAATTGTGGGAACAACAGAATGTTAAATTGTGATAGTACAAAAGTTTTTAGTGTTTCAGTTTCTGCTTTGTGTGCGGACACTTTAGCACGTCAAAGTTGGATGTAGTTGACTGATACATAAAATTCCTCCTGGTATGTAAGATACACAGATCAGTTAGTACTCGTGTTTTATACATTTCAACATTAATTTCGGATAATACTTTTGAAAATGTAACTTCTTAATGCAAAGTCCAGGATGGAATATGGTTGCTAAGTTTTTAATGTATTTGATATCAGATTATATTTGTGCCTTTTGACTGTAACATCCTTGTACATATTTTGTAAGTGTTTTAATTGACCCATCCTCATGTTTTACAGAATTACTTGGAATTGACCGCCAAAGTGAGATAGGTTTTCTAGCTTATTTAGAGCATATGAGGTACCTTGAAGTGGGTTCTTTTTTGAAAAATCCTAAGAATCCTGTATGGGTTTTGGAAAGCGAAACCCACCTTACTGGTGAGTGAAATAATTAACTTTTTAAATTACTCTCTAGAGAATAAATCTTGCAGAATTACATGAAAACAAAAAAAATGTAAGGCATAACAATTTGTGTCCATTCTGTTATTGGGGGTTGGCCTTTTATTTGGTGACTGATGTTAAATTCAGTTAGTATTTCACTGTTAACACATTGAAACTGTGTAATTTGTGAAAAGGAACAGTTTGTCAGTGAAATGCCTATGAAAACTGGGGAAAAAATGCTATATTGGCAACATTACGTATGTCTGGAGCACAATCGGTTTACTTACACTAACGTGTGTTAGTGGACTTACTCAGGAAAGCATCCTTTGATAACATCACCCACGACAATTTTGCATTGAACGTGTACTTATTAAATTTAGAGAGATTCATAGTAGTAGAAGATGTGTAGATGAAATCAGTAAAAAAAAAAGTTATACGCTATTTGTTGTTTCACCAAAACTTAAGTGGTAGGCATATGGATATGGACCAAAATTTTTAATATGGTTGGAGTAGGGCTGGGGGTTAGTTCATTGGGATATATGAACTTGCTGCATCTATCACCTTTTAGTTCCAGGGAATTAATTCTCCTACTGAGGAGCTGCTTGTTGCAGAAAAGCTAATGTAATAATTGTCAAATACCTGTTCTGGAAATTGCAGTCTCACTTAAAACTTCTTTGTGTGCGTTGTTCTAAAAATCAGAAAAGATCAGTTGGAGGGGGGGGGGGGTGTCTTTACCAGGAGAGATCAATCTTTGGTGTTTAATCTGTATTTAGCATTAGTGTAGACACTCCAAGAAACAGTTCAAAATTTGTTCTCTGAGAGAAATCTTAACTTCCACATTCGGTGTATACAGTGTGATGTGAAATAGGGCTTTGCACTTGCTATACATTCAGAGCCTGGTTCTCCACAACAGTGCAAAATGCCTTTCAGTACATCTGGCATTAGTAGTTCCATAACCAAAACTGAAACTGGTTACCCAATTGAGCGTGACATGTAACTGCTCAGTTAGCGCTCTTAGTAACTACACTGCCTTGTAGCTCAATGCATGTGTAAAATACCTCTCCAAAATACACTAAATCACACGAAACAATTAAGTTGGAGTACTCCTTAGCATGTTCTATTCAGTTTTTAAGAAGAGATCATCTACCTGTGAAGCTGACTGAAATGTATAAACTTCACTTTAAACCTGGGGCTCAATGATTTTTTATAGTGGTCTCTCTGTAATAATGAATGAATGCTCAGGAAAATACATAAATAATACATTTTGTCTAAACGGGTTTAGCTTTGCAATGTTTAGTTCAGCATAACCTGCTTATATTCCTAATTTATAATTTTTTATGTAAATTAAGCTATTTTGTGTAGTTCAAAATGTGCAGTAATATTAATAACCTCTATAATTTTCAGTTCAGCAAAATAACGCTAGAGATTTATATTAAAATGGAAGCTAGGTGGGAACAGCGAGGACTGTAGCTGTTAAACTGAACATGTTTAAAAAAAATTGACTTTAAACAAATAGTGCATCATTGTGTGTGTGTGTGTGTGTGTGTGTGTGTGTGTGTGTGTGTGTGTCAACTTCATATTCATTAGTTTCTGGACATTGCCTATAAAGCTATTCAAGAGATACGGTGTTATGCAACATGTATTATTATCTCAAAATGTTCCACTATTTTCTAGCTTGACTAGTAGCTCACATATGTGCTGTTTGGCACATGGGAACTGCACAGTTGCCTCACCTCGCCATAAATAAAACTAATGGACAGTCAGTCAAAAATAATGTCAGTGGAATATTAAAAACAGTATTCTTTTTTCTTGTAAATCAGATTCATTTGATAACTACCAGAAAAGTTAGTCCTTTTCTGTAATTGAGCTACTTAAGAGTCACTGTTGCTTTTGGGTGGTTGTGTTAATAATGGCAGTTGCTTGAGTGAATCGCAAAATGCAGATTGAAAATCTCACTGAGCTTCCTAAATCAAAATATCAGAGTAATCAAATGAAGGTAAAGTGAATGGCTAACTGATTTTGGCTCTAAAATTATTTGCATCTCAGTGCACCAGTTACGGAGTGGTGATGTACATAGGTTTCCTAAAGAGAGATGTCTTAAGCAATTTTTATGCTGTAAATTCTTTGTATATGGGAGTGTGGACATTTATGTCATGTGTAAGGTTTCATTCAGAAGTACTGACCTACAAAATATTGCACAAAACAAATATTTGAAGATTGTCCAGGGCTGTATTAGTTTTGAGGGGAGAATTTGTTTATTTCATGCTTCTAAGAGCCCCCATTTCATTCTGACATTCATCATTCCAAATTGTATTATGTCCACCAATGAACAAAATTAAGTTTGATATGTTTTTGTATTGTTTCCAAAGTGATCTTTCATGCTGTGAAGTTAGATTGTAACAAGCCATATTCACTAACAATGTGAATATCTAAAATGTAAAGTAGAAAAACAGTCAGTTGCAGAAAGCATATTTTTTTCTGTGATGTAAATGCTAATGTAAATTCTCTAGAGTGTACACTTGGACATCTTTGTGCCTATATGACTCTTCTGTGGTAATGCACCAATGATGACTATATCATAGTCAAAATCTAGATCTGCTATAAATGGATTTCTGTGATGGACAGCTGTCCTTATGATTTGAATATTCGATGGTTGCTGTACACCATCCAGTGGATTCGAACCTAGCGAAAATATCTGCTGAGCACTAGCTGTTAGTTTCGAATCGTATTCAGTCCTCTATAGTGTGTATTCAAATCGTATTGTGTCCAACATTAACATTACATGATGATGATGATACTTTGCTCAGCTTGTTATACTGGCAAGTAGTGCACTTTTGTCAGCATTGCTGTGTTCCGTAACACCAGTTATATTTTACATATGAATTGTATGTGAGGTAACAGTTTTTTTTGTTTAGGGAGGAAGAAATTGCTGTAGGTCATAATTAAAGAAGTTGAAAGAGGGGGGGGGGGGAAATGTGTCCTCAGCTTAAATCACCATACAGTAGAGTGAGTGAAGCAAAAGAGACTGCTGTGAATAATTTGTTATGCAAACATTTTGGGGAGATTTAGATTTCTGTTCTAATGTTGTTGATTGAACTGCTATGGTAACTGGCATGAGGAAGTTAGTATGCCAGCTTGTGGTTTCTTGGAAGGAGGACTGAACTAAATTGGAAGAGAAACCAGTAGGATGGCCCTTCTGAAAGTTCTATGAATCAAAAAATTTAACCAGAACATTTTGATTAACCGTTTTGTTTAATAATATCGGAGGCATTTATATAATAAGGTATATAATTAAAGAATTATAGCAGGAAGATACTGTGAACTGTGTATCAATTGGTTTGTGTGAAAATTTTTTTGTAATAACATGGTATTTATTAATAAGAGTTTAGTGTGATGTACATTCTATTTCATCCTATTTGTCAGTTGGCAGCAAGTAAGATGTTACCGACCTCCAAACATTCCCCTAGGGGCTCGCGGTTCCTTCCCCTATCCCCGGTCCTTCCCCGTTGCCACTTCCTTCCCCTCTCTCGGTGTTGCGATTTATGTTGACCTGGCTATTCCTCTGGTTTCCAGTATTGGTTACAATTTTGTTCCTTTTGCCTGTTTTGTTTTTTTTTTTTTTTTTTTTCAGTCCCCACTTGAGGTTTGACCTCCTGTTTTCAGTCTGAGCCATATGGGGAAGAACTCACTCCCTAGCATCTACAGTGTGGATTCCTCTCCCCCCTCCCTTCCTCTCACCCTTCCCCACTGCAGCCCTCTTCCACCCTGCTAGGTCACCAGCATGTGTAGCCAGTCCGTGCGCTGGAGTTACGTACCCATATGGCTGAGCCCCCTGACAATCCAGGGATCACATTACTGATACCTGAGCTGTTCCCTCCCAGTTCATGCCAAGGAGTGGTTGCTTGTCTTCTTGGAGCATTGGAACTCCTGGCAACAGTCGCCGTGCCAGACGGCCCTTGCTGTGGCTGGGTGGCGCCTATGGGGAAAGCCCCTGTTCAGAGTGGGTGATATCAGGGCGGATGTTTGGCACATGGAGCATATCAAGCTGCAAAAATCTGGCCATTCTCACACGGCCATCTCTTCGAATGGTGAAGGATCCTTAAATACTGCCTCACATGACCTGACAGCCTTCCCTTCCCCGGCTACCCAATGGGAGGAGTGCCAGGCTCGCCGTCTTGGGCTGAAACCCTTTCCCCGTTACCTGATCTGTACTAGGACGGATGGGGACACTTTCACCACCACAAAGCCATTGTTTTTCATGGAAAATATCGAGGACAAGTTTGGTGAAGTGAAGTGGAGTCTATTAGTAAGATGCGCTCGGCTCCCTGTTGATCAAAGCTTCTTCTGCCACCCAATCTGCAGCTCTTCATGCCTGTGATCTATCACTCCTCACCAATCTCTGAACATGGTCCAGGGCGTCATTTTTCATAGGGACCTCATCTTGCAAACTGATGAGGAACTCCAGTCTAATCTGGAGCGCCGTGGCATTCATTTTGTTAGAAGTGTGCAGTAGGGTTGCATAGGGACCTGCACAAATACTGGTGCCTTCATTCTGGCTTTCGAGGGGATACCCTCCCAGAGAAGGTAAAGGTTATGTGCTACAGATATGATGTGAAACTGTACATCCCTCCACCTATTCGGTGCTTGCGTTTTGGGCATATGTCTTCCTGCTGTATGGCGGATGCTTTGTGTGGTGATTGTGGCCACCCAGTCTGTGAGGGAAGCACTTGTGTTCCGTCGCCTGTGTGTCAAATGTGCTGACCGGCACTCCGATTGCTCGCCAGATTGCCTGGCTTACAAGAGAGAAAAGAAGATACAATAATACAAGTCCCTAGATCACCTGTCTTACGCTGAGGCTCGCCAAAAGTATGAGAGACTCCACCCAGTGTCACTATCTTCAACTTTTGCCTCTGTTACTTCCATTACTCCTCCTCCTCCTCCTCCTCTCCCTTCCCTTGTCATTACCCCAGCCCTGCCTCACCCTCCCCTGCAGTTCCCATGACCTACCGTCAGGGAGTCGCTCCCCCTCCCTTGCCGAAGAAGTGCCCCCCTTCTTCAGCATCTGCCAGTGATCAGGCTCGCTCCCAGGAACCCATTCCCTGGTGTCTCTCAGGCCAGAAGACTCTCACCACCACTCGGCCACAAGGCACACCATCTGTGCGCCCCAAGATTGTCCGCTCTATTTCTGTCCCTGATCTTGCAGATGCCTGTACTCCCCCTGTGTTCTGCCCTTCTCCACCTCAGAGGAGAGGAAGAAGAAACATAAATCCCATGACAAGGCCTCCAAGAGGTGCCAACTCCCCTCTCGCAACCCGAGTCTGACGTCTTACTTATGGATGTCACCCCACCCTTGTCGGTGACAACTACTGACAAAGTGACCTGACCTCCGTTCCTTCATACCTACCTTGGAGTCACACCACACGATCACCCAGTGGAACTGCAACGGATATTATTAGTCACCTACCGGAAATGCAACGTCTTGTCTCCTCTTATTCTGCGTTCTGTCTTGTTCTCCAAAAAACGCATTTCCGTGATGACCACTCTCCAACATTCCGTGGTTATCGGGCATTATGTTGGAACAGTGCTGTCCATGAGATAGCATGGGGTCTGCACTGTGGTTCACTCAGACGTTCTTAATGACTAGATCCCCCTACGTACCACCTTGGAAGTGATAGCGGTTTAAATGCACACGACTCCCGGCAATCACCCTTTGCAATGTCTACCTCCCTCCAGGTTGGCCACTTGCTTATATTGCACTATCTACCTTAATCCAGCAACTCCCACCCCTGTTTCTCCTCCTTGGGGATTTCAATGCCCACCATTCACTGTGGGGGAGTGTCGCTTTAACGTGTCTGGGTATCCTAATCAACAAACTTATCATGGACTTCGATTTGTATCTCCTTAACAATGGTTCCCCTACCCATGTCAGTACCCCTCATGGCACCTTCTCTGCTGTCAATCTCAAGGTCTCCTCCCCTGCCCTCGTGGCTTCCCTGCATTGGTCATCCCATAATGACCTTTGTGACAGTGACCACTTTCCATTGACACTATCGTCCCCCTGCTGCTGCCAGGCAGACAGGCCCCCATGTTGGGCATTGCGCAGGGTCAGTTGGCCTTCATACATGTCTACTGTCCACTTTGACCCCTCCCTCTCGAATTCCATTGATATAGTTGTGCAAGGCATCTCCGCCACTCTTTTTCATGCTGCTGGCACTGCTGTCCCCCTATCCACAGGGCCCTCTAGTAATCAGCTGGTACCGTGGTGGACCAAGGATGTCGCAGTTGCTGTCCAGGACTGCCGACGGGCGCTACAGCGATTTAAGCGACACCCCTCCCAGACCAACCTCCTCACTTTTAAGCGTCTCGAAGCTAAGTCTCATTACCTTATTAAGTGGAGTAAAAAGGAATGCTGGGAGCACTATGTTTCCTCCCTGGGGACGTATACTTCTTAATAGCAGGTTTGGTCAAAGCTCCATAGTGTTCTGGTCCATCAGCAACAGTCAACTGTCCAGGGTCTGAACCTCCAAGGAGCTCTGTGCGCTGATCCACTGGTCCTCGCAGAACACCTTGCGACACACTTTGTGATGGCATCGTCGGCCGCTTCCTACCCTCCCACCGTTCTCCAGCAGAAATGCAGAGTTGAACAGAACCCCCCTCCATTTCATCCTGCACCATGTTGAGCCCTATTATGCACCTTTCGGTGAATGGGAATTGGTACAGCCTCTTGGCCCTTCAAGAGACACAGCCACAGGGCCAGATTCCATTCACAATCAGATGATTCAACACTTGGACATTCCCCAGAGGCAAGAGCTCCTCAGGATCTTCAATCGCATCTGGCTCACAGATGCTTTTCCGTCACGATGGCGAGACAGTATATTTATCCCCATCCTTAAGCCTGGGAAAAACCCAACGTCTCTAGACAGCTACCTCCCCATTGGCCTTACGAATGTGCTTTGTAAACTGCTTGAAAGGATGGTCAACTCCAGATTAATCTCGGGGCCTTTTGTCACCATATCAGTGTGGCATCTGGGCAGGGCGATCTCCAACTGACCATTTACTCTGATTGGATTCAGCCATCCGACAGGCTTTTTCTCAACGCCGGCACCTTGTCGCAGTTTTCTTTGACCTACGTAAGGCGTATGACATTGCTTGGCACAATGACATTTTAGTTACCCTCCATGACTGGGCTTGCGTGGTCCCCTTCAGATTTTTACCCATGAGTTTTTATCTTACCGGCTCTTCTGGGTTCGAGTTGGCACTTCTCAGCACCTCTCAGATTCAGAAGAATGGTATCCCACAAGGCTCTGTGCTAAGTGTCACACTCTTCCTCAATTGCCATAAATGGGCTCTACTCTGTTGGGCCTCTGGTTACCCCAGCATTGTACGTTGACAGATTTTTGCATCTGGTGCAGCTCCCACTTGGTGGTGTCTGCTAAGCGCCAGCTCCAAGGCGTCATCCGATGGGCCTCTGCATGGGCTACCACTTATGGCTTCCAGTTTTTCCCCTCTAAAATGCGGGTTATGCATTTTTTGTCATTGTCACACAGTACAAACTGATCCAGAACTTTATTTAGGCAACCAGCTCCTCGATGTTGTAGCACAGTCCTGTTTCTTGGGCTTTATTTTTGATAACAAGCTGACATGGCTCCCCCACATTTGCCACCTAAAGACTACATGTGTGCGGAAGCTTAATGCTCTCCACCTCCTGGTCCACACATCTTGAGGTGCAGACTGTACCACTCTTCTCTATCTTTACCGCGCTCTGGTCTTGTCCAGACTTGATTATGGTAGTCAGGTTTATGGCTCAGCAACTTCTTCCACTCTCAAACTCCTTGATCCTGTCCATCATTGTTGGATGTGTCTGGCTATTGGTGCCTTTTGCACTAGTCCTGTTGATAGTCTCCTCACAGCAGCAGGGATTCCCCCTCTACACATCCGACAGAGCCAACTCCTTGTATCTTATGCAGTTGCCATTCGCTAATTCCCTGACCATCCTGTGTACCCTGTGCTCCTCACCAATGAGGGATGTCTCCCTCCTAACACCCACACACGGGTGGGATTGTCGGTTGGCATGTATCTCACTACCCTCTGCTGGGATCTCCATCTGCACTCACTGGACTGTGCACCATGTCTTTTTCTCCTACCTTCCAAACTTGGTAGAGCACTTGCCCATGAAAAGCAAAGGTCCCGAGTTTGAGTCTCTGTTCTGCACACAGTTGTAATCTGCCAGGAAGTTTCAAAAGGTATTTGTTGTGTAGTGTGATAGAAAATGGAATAACCATATAATCGGACTAACCATTCCATCCACAACTGTTGTTTTTCTAGATTCAACTGCTTATTAAATAATTTAGTTGTAAAGATAATGACTCACCAAGTAGTAGATGTTGACTCATTGACAAGCTCACGAAAGTTAATCAAGTTGGCTAGCTTTCAGACGAATCCTTTATCCAGCTTTAACACCCCCCCCCTCCTCCTCCTCCTCCTCCTCCTCCTCCTACACACACACACACACACACACACACACACACACACACACACACACACACACACACCCTTGTCACGGAACAAATAGCATGGGGTGACAAACGAAGGAATTATTCTCCTTCACAACTACTTTCAAAGCTGCACTATGAATTGAAAATAAAAGGAAAAAGTTAGACTTGCTTTGCTGGGAGATTTTTCAACATCTTCTGGTCTGAACGTGACACAAAGTGTCTTTAATCGGCCTGCTGACGTGGGTGTGAATATGGGAGAGTGTTCACAAATAACATAAAGGACTGGAATTTGGAAGAAATGAGGGTAAAATGAAGAAAGCATGTGGCTGGAATGGGAAATGTAAAAATACTAGAGATTTTCAAAAATTTCTGCAACCAATTGTCTTTGAAATGGTAGCAATTTTTATTTTGTGGTAAAATGAGAAAATTCTGCCGTTTTGCAGGTGACTGGGTGCAGTTATTTCTGAAAACCTCGTTTTATCACTGTTGCAGTGTTTCATATCCATAATGGATAAAAATTAGTTGAAACCAGTATTGTTTCTAAGAAATAGTTGTTAAAGCTGTGCTGGGAGATGGAATTTAAACAGAAATAGGTGAACTGTTCCTCAGGAATTTCAGGTGCAGTAATAAACAAAACATAGTTGTTGTTTATAAGATGCTGTTTTGTTCTGTAGTGTTCCAAACTCTAGGGTTGCCTCTCCAAATAAATCGCTCTCAGTGTCTTGTTCTATTTTGTTATGATTTTGAGATTTATCTGTGGCAATCTTTTCATAGTGAATTTTATGTTACTGTTTGTGGTTGTCAATGCATAACAGGTTTTCATATGCGATATGTACAGCGCAGTGTGTCTTGTGCATAAGTGTGTTCAGTTTCAGTCTAAAAATTAAGTTTCATTTTCATTTTGTTTCAGTATTATTTTCCTTTGAGAAAAGGCTTGTGAGTCTGGAAACTCCAGGTGAAATAGCACGCAGGGTCTTCAGAAAATTTGATCCTGAAGGCAATAACTTTATAATGTCATCTAAATTAGGAGAGCTTTTGAAGGCTCTTGATCTTGTTTCTGATGCTGAGTAGTAAGTATAAATACTTTCTGCTGCAAATCATAATAATATAGCCTGTTGAAAATGGATTGTATGTCTTGTAGCTTTGTGAATTTATTTACAATCCTTTTTGTAGCATATTTGAATGCACATATTTTCAGATTTCAGGCTTAAGTTTTCTTCATTGCACGTGTTTGAGCTTTCATGATGACCTGTGTAGTCTCCTCCTCCTCCTCCTCTTCCTCCTCATTGTCTCCTTCCCCTACCCCGCATCCAACTCACTAAACTTCAGTTGGCAATAATTGTTTTTGTTCTAAAATGAAGCAGAAGTTTTAATTTTGCTATAGAATTTATTACTTTATTGACAGTGCTGAGTAATATTGCAATAATATTTTGCTTTCATGAACTGGTTCAGTTTTTATTGGTTGTGCCGTAAGGTTGGGTTTGTATCTCCATGGATTTATTCTTAACTTAATCGGAAGGATCAGCCTGTCAGAGACATAAAAGGAGATAAATAAGAAACTAGGGCAAAACATTCTGTGCAAAACTGCTGCAAATTTAAAAGTTGCACAAAAGGACAAATGAATGGTAGGAAGAGATTGTTCAGTAGTTGTCTGTCTGACAATAGCTGGAGTAAACCATTGTTTCCCCTCCCTCCCCCATCCAAATTAGGCATGAAAGGGCAGAATGCAGAAAACTTTTACGGCTATGGTGTTTTTGTGGGGTGGTGGAGGGTAGAGGAGGAGAACAACTGTTGAAATAGAGTTCATTGATCATTTACAAGCTTAATCTCAATTTGGGATGGAGGGATGATCTGTGGTGTGCGACAGATCCATCACTGTTGGTAATGGTACAGGGTCCATATTCATAGACTCATAGGAGTGACAGCAGTGTGGTTAATCCAAGTCTTAGTTTATACCAGTGTGAACCATTATCATCTAAAGTGGCCAATTCACATACTGCATTTTAGAGTTGTTGGAGCTGCTCATTCTACCATCTCCTGTGTGCATGAATTAAGCTACCATCTTTCCTTGGAAATATTAATTATGAACTCTTGGGCCAGTTATGGATAAAGAAAAAACATTTTTGTGGTTACTAGCTTGTGAATATGTTTTAGTAGTTTAAGAATCGTGCAAATTGAGGCCGTAATGCTACTTATAGTTCGTGCAAAAAGAGTGTTAACACACTGTGCAGGTGCAATCCCCTCCCATTGAAATGAGGCTTGATCAGACAACCCAATCATGTATGTATCAGTAACACTTATGGCAGTGCATTAAAATTATTACAGGGTGAATACGACCCGGGACAACCGGGAGATCCGGGAAAAACCCGGGAATTTTTTCATTGTTTTAGTTTTCTGTTAAATTTTTGTGATTTTTGCCTGGTAAGAACCAATACTCTAACAGAGGATATTATTGTATTCCGCTATTGCAGAATAGTACTGCAGTAACAAAACGCGAACGAGGGGGGGGGGGGGGGGGGGGGGGAGGAGGGGAAACTGAAAATAAAAGTTGCAAAGGAAATGCGCCATATACAACAACAACAAAACGCAGTGCTCATACAAGCGTCTGCCAACAGCAAAGTGTGTCAAAGGCATTAGGAAGACTATGCAATGCTTCATAACAACAAATTGCCTCCGATGAGCGTGACGTGACAACTGTTTAAATTAGATTCGTTTGAGCAGTTGTGGGCGGGCTCTTGCGCATGCGCAGTTGAGTCGCTTATGAGTAGTACCTTCTTTCGCTTCTGGTTACAGAAGTATGGCTAGACGCCACTACTTAATATTGCCCCGGTTCGGAAATAAAGTAAATCTGGCGCTGATGCCCAGAGCAGCCTGAGTTGTTGTGGGGAGATGGGTCGTCTCCACGTGACCTATGTTTACGTTCAGTGATTTGATGTTTCCTCTTCGTTTATTGCTCTCACATTAAATGATAACAAATGGATTTTTGTGGCCGGGAGTTATCAAATGAATTAAAATACGTTCACATAGTTACAGAAGGCTAAAATATGGTATTAGTTTTAGATTTTATTTGCGCCTTCCACACAGTCAAGCATTAATCGCCTTGCAGAACAATGAAGTTATTTTTGTCGGTTTGCTAAAGAGATTTGGCTTTCATTAATCTTTTCTGCTTTATTTGAAACGAAGTGTTTAATTTCACACTATTGGCTAGTTTAAACTGTTCACTGCATTTCAAGTCCACGTATGGCATTATGCTATAATAAAGAACCAAACATGAGATAATACAGTACTGGTACTCAAAGGAAATTTACATACGAATCTGGACATATGAATGTGCATTTTAAGCCGAATTATGCATTTTACTATGGTTCACAAAATTCCGATGCTCTTAAAGTATTCTGATGTCTTGTTTCTTTTACGATATAATGTAAGATCTTTTAATGCTATGTATATTAATTTAAACCATTAACTTTTCTTATTTGTATGTTGGCGCTACTTGATCTTACTATTGGCTGACAACATCACGTGTCCTATGCTGTCATCAGCTGGCGAGATCACGTGACACAAGCTATGACCGGCTTACAGAAGCGCTCGCAATCTTGATTTCAGTGCTTTGGAAAGTGACATGCCGTGTTTGGTGGAATTCAAATTTATACCTGCGTACATGTTGCTGCACATCAAAGGTCTTTCAAAACGTGTTCTCCCCCCCCTCCCCGAGTTTCGTTTTCTAAAGTGCCGGGAAATTCTAAGTCAGTATATAAAACCATAAACATTCAAAGAATTGATGAGTTTTACAGTGCTGAGGAAGAGTATACTGTCACTTAACACGGAAAAAGTGTGTTTTCACCTGGGAGAAAGTGTATTTTTAACCGGGAAATCCGGGAAAAATCCAGATTTTTTTTTTTCCTTGTCCACGTATACACCCTGCATTAGGCTATGTGGCAACAACATTAATTTTCTTTATGTATTGAGTGGTCAACAGGTGTGCGCTGCAGACTGGAAATGGCTAATCAGAGTATGTGAGATAAGTGGATATTGAATTTTTAGGTTCCACACATCCCTCCACAGTCCTGATAATGAGTCACATGGAGGGGTATAGCAGCTGATGGAAGGATAAAGGGAAGATTTGGCCTTTCAGGTCAAAGAAAGAATTTTAATGTAGCACTACATAACTGCAGCAGTGTTCAGTGAGGTTTCAGAATTGATCTCAATAAGGATAGTTATGATCATTTAGTACTATCATGAGAAAGGAAGTAAATGCCAGCAAAATCTGATACCAGTTGGAACATAAATTGCAAGGATAGTATGGATGACAGTTGTGACACTGTCTTAAATTCCCTTAAGAACTCTGTATCATCTAGGTTGATTGTTCAAGATTCCACATGCTAAATAATGTTATTGGAGGTAAGCTTCAAAAGGTGTTTAAGATGTGTGCTTTTATATAACTCTTGCTGCAGGAACTGTAAAGGGTGGAGATTTTAAAAGAAAACTTGGACAATATCAGGGGTATATTTCCTGATCTTGCTATTCCATTGTTGAGGTGAGGGGGGGGGGGGGCGGTCAATTTGCCAACTAGAGAACTAGAGTGTAAAGTGTGTCATTCGATTAAAGCATATACCAGGAGCAGGGATTAGTATGGTATTGTTTCTTAAAGTTTTATCCAGAAACTACCGTCACCATTTAGTTGGAGAGCTGGTTAGTGGCGATAACATCCTATATCTTCTGACAAGACCCGAATATTTATATTCAAATGAATTAGAATAGTGAGTCAGTGATTGTAAGGCAGTTTCAGGCATCAGTGACCAAAACATATTAAAGAGAATGTTGAGAAAGTAATGAATCTGTTTAGGAAGTGTGATAAAAAAACAGTGTGACGGTTATATGAGTTGTCAATGTCAGATATTCAAATCTAGTACTGAAAATGTAGAGTATCAATGAATAAAAATTAAAGAATATTATAAAATTCACTTTAAAACAAGTACTGCGTTGTGCTAAGCAATGTTGTGATCCCCCCAGGGGCCTCACGGTTCTTTCATGAGTACATGCGTGGTGAGCACGTGGCCCCGAGCTTATTGCAGCCTTCCTTCTTTTCCAGGGCTGCATTTCCTTGCCCTTCCCCTCCTTTCTTCTCCCCTGCTCCATCCCTTTCACCCCTCTCCTCTCCTCTTGGTGTCCTTGCTTACGTTGGCCCCGCTATCCTCCTGGTTATGTTGGTTTTGCAATTTAGTTTTTGTTGCGTAATCACCTCATCCTTTTGGCATTCCCTGGTCCCCCTCTGGGGTTTTGACCTCCATTACTATATTAATATTCCATAGTGTGAGGCCATTTGGGGTAGAGCACCCTACCTATTGTCTCCGACGTGTGCCCTCTTAGTTCATTCCACCTTTTCTTTCACGTCATTGTTTGATGCTAGGGTCCATAGCCAGCACAGTAGCCAGCGCATGTGGTGAGGGTCGCTATGTATCCTTTTGGTTGAGCCCCCTGAAACACACAGGGATCACACTTCTGATACCTGAGTTGTGACCACCTCTTGTAAGCCTAGGAGTGGTTGCTTGTCATTCTGGAGCATCGGAACTCCCGGCAATGGCCGCCGTGCCAGATAGCCCTTGCTGTGGCTGGGTGGCGCCCGTGAGGAGAGCCCCTGATCGAAGTGGGTAGTATCAGGGCGGAAGCTATGCAAATGAAATGCATACGGGTCCAGAACTCTGGCCGTTCTTCTGCGGCCGTCTCTCTGCGTGGGAACTGATTCTTTTAGTTCTTCTCCTGCCCCTTCGGTCTTGCCTTCCATGGCTACCCCCTGGGAGGAGGGTCATGCCCATCGGCTAGGGGCGAAACATTTTCCTCACTATCTGGTTTGCACCAGGACTGATGGGGATACTTTCAACAATACCAAACCTTTGTTTGTGGAACACATTGAAGACAAGTTTGGCGGAGTGGACTCCCTGAGCAAAATGCGGTCGGGTTCATTGTTGATCAAAACTGCTTCAGCTGCCCAGTCTGCGGCCCTTCGTGCCTGTACTCATCTTGGCACAATTTCTGTGTTTATTACCCTCCACCAGCTCTCTAAATATGGTTCAAGGTGTTTTTTTTTTTTTCCCCCCTTCACAAGGACCTCCAACCTTCAAACTAATGAACTTAGGGACAATCTCAGACGGCGGGGTGTTCACTTTGGGTCTGAAGGACAGTCGCATTGATACTGGTGCCTTTATCCTGCCCTTTGAAGGGGATACCCTCCCCGAGAAAGTAAAGTTTATGGTTTATCGATGTGATCAGAAGCCGTACATCCCACCTCCTATGAGGTGTTTTAAGTGCTTGCATTTTGGACCCATGTCTTCCCGCTGTTCACAGGCCCCTCTCTGTGGTGACTGTGGACGTCCACTCCAGGAGGGGAGTTCCAGTGTTCCCCCTCCTGTGTGTGTTCATTGTCATGGCAATCATTCTCCCTGTTCACCAGACTGCCCAGTATATAAGAAGGAAAAGAAAATACAGGAGTATAAGTCCCTTGATCGTTAACCTACACTGAGGCTCGTAAGAAGTATGCGCATCTTCACCCTTTGTCCATGACATCTTTGTATGCTTTGGTTACATCTCCACTCTTCCCCCCCCCCCCCCCCCCCCCCTTCCTTACCCCAGTCCCGGACCCCTCTCCTCCCCCCTCCCCTGCGGCTCCCACACCTTCTCCTCTGGGTGCTGCTCCCCCTTCTCAGCCAGAGAAGTGTCCCACTTCTTTGGCGTCTGCCGGTCAAAGGCGTCCCTCCCGGGATACCCCTTCCCGGCACCTTCCTGGCCAAAGGTCTGCTGCTATGCGAAAACCGCGAGAACCACGGTCTGTTGGCCCCCAGGTCGCCCGATTTCTTTCTGTTCCCAATCTTGCTGCAGCTGGCTCCTTTGTCACACAGCCCTCCTCGATCTCAAACAGAAAAGAAGAAAACACTTAAGTCCCGGGACAAGGAGCCTCTGATGTCACCAGAGGTCCCATCCCCGGCTTCACGACCAGCTTCTGACCTGTTGTTCGTGGATGTTTTTGAAAAGTCGATGTTTCACGTTTTTGGCGTCCTACCTCAAACGCTCCAGGGAGGGTGAGTGCCACTATCTAATATTGCCCCAGTTCGGAAATATCGTAGATCTGGACCTGATGCACAGAGCAGTCTGAGTTGTAGTGGGGAGGTGGTAGTCTCCACGTGACCTGTGTTTACGTCAAGTGATTTTGCTGTTTCCTCTTCGTTTATTGCTCTCATGTCAAATGAAAACAAGGATTTCTGTGGCCGGGAGCTATCAAGTGAATTAAAATACATTCACATAATTACAGAAGGCTAAAATGTTATTAGTTTCAGATCTTATTTTATTTCCACCTTTCTGACAGTCAAGCATTAATCGCCTTGTAGAACAATGAAGTTACTTTTGTCGGTTTGTTAAAGAAATTTGACTTTTATTAATCTTTTCTGCTGAGGCAGTGTGTTTAATTCAACACTATTGGCTAGTTTCAACTGTTCCTGCGTTTCAGGTGCACATTTTCATCTTCTAGCACATATGGCATTACGCCATAATAACGAACCAAACAGGAGGTAATACGATACAGGTACTCCAAGAAAATTTACTTCCGAATCTGGACATATGAATGTGCACTTTAAGCTGAATTATGCATTTTAGTATGGTTCACAAAACTCCCATGCTCTTGAATTATCCTCTGATATCTTGTTTCTTTTGTGACAAAATGTAAGATCTCTTAAATGTTTTACACGTACGAACGTACGGGCTTCCTGAGTCATCGTAGCTGTGCAAGCACAGTGACGCGTGTTATCTGGCGCTCTCTGGCAAATGCTGAAGCAAACCTATTTCTAACAGGTCGCAGAAAAATATTCCGAACAGTTGTTTGAAAAGCGTTACTTGTGCAGTAAATTTCCTTTTACGCAAGATGAACTCTGTGCTAGAATGTATGATGATGAATTTCTTGAACCACAGAGCGTTTGACTCTTATTCAAAAATCAACTCTTTGAGGATGACCATTTAGAATAATTTCGAGCCCAGAAGACCAGACATTTATGTCGTCGTTAACAATTTCACTGGCACATTTGTGTTTTATATATAGTCTGTCTTGCACGGTGACGGCGACTGTATCTTCTGTAAGGCATCTTGGCAGCGTTCAATGCAGTTGCCTGTGCTGCTGCAGCAGCAGCAGCGCGAATGATCCGCTGCGCGGGCAGCGCTCGCTTTTATAGACGCACGATAGCGCGTCAGCAGATAAGGGACTTAGAATTTCACAGTGCCAGCCGCGCGTTATCCCGGACGGGCGCACTAGCCTTACTAGGTGCGCCCGTCGGCTGTTTGTCGGTCAGTCCGCGGCTGGCGCGCTGCCGAAGTTGCGTAGCACCGCCTTATCGGCGGGGTCAAAGGTCAAGCGCTCAGAGCAAAAAAAATATCAACATTATGTGTGAAAGCTTAGCTTCTCTTGCAGCTTATTAATCTTAGAGACCAATATTATACGTGAAAGCTCTTCTTTTCTCATAGCAACATTATGTATATTAATTTAAACCATTACCTTTTCTTTTTGTGTGTTCGTGCTACTTAAGTTATGTTGCTATTGGCTGACTACATCACGTGCCCTGTGCTCTGAATAATCGCTGCCATCGGCTGGCGAGATCGCTTGACATGAGCTATGACATGAGCTATGACTGGCTTACATCCCTGTTCACATTGCTGCACGTCAGACATCTTTCCAAATCCTGTTTTTTTTTTCCCTGAGTTTCGTTTTCTAAAGTGACAGGAAGTTCTACGCTGGTATGTATAAAACCACAACCATTGAAAGGACTGATAAGTTTTACAGTTCAGAGGAAAGGTATACTGTTACTTAACACGGAAAAAATGTATTTTCATCTGGGAGAAAATGTATTTTTAACCAGGAAGTATGTATGTTTCTTGTGATCATGTGTTTTTTTAAGATTAGTATTGTTTTGTAGAGGATCACTATAGGCATTCACTTATTGGGATAAGTTAACAGCTGCCTTTCATCTGTGACTGTTTAAAGTTTGTGGTTTCGAGTTTTGTTCGGATAGGGTTTCAGCATTCACCTTATCCGATGAATGCTTTGTTGTCAGAAGTAGGATGTATCACTTATATTTTCATTTTAAAGTGGTTATTCATTTTTTAAATTTCCTTTTGCAATAAATTCTCCCATTTTAACTTTTCTGTTACTTCTTGCTCTGGATTTTGGTGTCAATTTCAATTTAATGTCCACACTGAACAAATATGTTTGTCAATAAATTTGTTCTCAGGTTCTAAACTTGTATACCTGTTGTCAGTATACAGTGTGTGTCCCTTATCGAATAAACCTCTTCAGAGAGAATGGTTTTAGTGGGCATAGTGTTTTGCAGTTTGTTTTAAATGAACTTCATGATGCACTGGGGACTTGAAAGGAGCTCAGAACTGGATGGCAATGCAATTTTAACTTGCTTTCTTGTCTCGTGTGTGGAAGAAGGCAGTTTGTGTACCACTATCATTCTCCCCTTTTCCTGTTCCACTTGGTAGGAGGAGGATTGCTGATAAGCCTCCATGTGAGATCACGTGTCTCTAATTTTTACCTTCATGGTCTGTCCAGGAGATATACGTTGGAGGAAGCAATACATCAGTAGAGTCAAGTGAAGAGAAACTGAAATAAACCTGAAATTAATCACACAAATCTGCTGTAATTTCATCAGGATGTGTGAAACTTATTGAAAAAATTTCACACGCACACAAAAGACTAACAACCAGAAAATAATTATGTAAATAAGGAGGAATTTCTAATGTCTCATTTTCAAATTGGACTAAAAAATACAAAATAATTTAATCTAACCCCATACAGATAGTTCTCAAAATTTGTGATTGGGAATTTTTTAATAGATGTAAAAATACTTGTAAGAGTTAAACGAAAAATGTTGATGCATGCAATACATAATTAATCCATGAATAGTTTGTCTCCATACTATTACACTACATAGTAATTGAGGGATGAATAGTTCACCTCATTGTTACCATCTATTGGATACACCCCATGTCTTTTATTTTAAATCTTAGGAATACTTTCATAGCTATTAAAATCTCATGTTCACAGATTTTCAGGACTATCTGTATGTGGTTAGGAGAAACTGTTTTATACTTTATAGTCCAATTTAAAAACATGGTATGTTAAAAATGTTTGTATTTCAGTGATAATTTTAAAATTAATTTCCCAAGTGTGTATAAGTGGTTGTATTTTGGATAAACAATTGGAGTCATTACTCTTCTTGTTGGCAAAAGGTATCTTTCTTAGTAACGTTTAAAGTATATTTTTGGAGGAGATGTGTCGTGTCCCCCCCCCCCCCCTCCCCCCCGCCCCCAAAGAAAAGAAATGTTTAGATCTGTAAAGGATCATGGGATCAATAAGGTCGTAGTTTAACTAATTTCAGCCACAGAACTAAGCCAAAAAATAATTTTGGTTCATTTTTGTTTGTCATTGTCCATTTCCCCATGTGCTGCGAGTAGATGCCTTCAGCTTGCTGTGATATGCGTAAATTTGTTTGTTCGGCAATTTACTTGAACAATTTATCTGTCACAAATCGTTCATAGCAACTTCCTATCACTACTTCTGACGTTATATTCAAATTTTCAATTCTAAACCCAGAAGGACACGTAAAAGGTATAAGCATTGGTTGATTGCCTACCAGATCAGGCAATTTTCAACATTCTTACCTTTTTTTCTGATAAAAGCTCAACAGCTTAATGCCATCTTGTATCACAAATAATTTCACTACTCTCTCTCTCTCTCTCTCTCTCTCTCTCTCTCTCTCTCTCTCTCTCTCTCTCTCTCTCTCTCTCTCTCTCTCCACTCTTCAACTGATAATTTCACGTTCATGGCTAAAGACAGATGTTTGTCTGCACTGGAGCAAAAACCGCATCGAACTGAATGAATATAAATGTCAAACAGTTCTACAACGTTTGTATTGCTGTGTCGTGAACCAAGCAGTTCCCCATCTGCAAGCTGATATTGATGAAATCTCACCTAGTGTGCCAAACAATAGGCAAAACAGACTTATTGCTTAAGATGTTGGCTGAATGTCCATGAGCATTATGTTCTAAATGTAATTATCTTATGTTGTCGTAAGAAACTTTGCCCATGATAGGTTTACAAAACCTGTATAGAGTAAGTGTCAACCTTAGAAGTGCACTTGGCATTGCTGTACCACAATATTAGTTCAATACATAGCAATGTACATGGTCTGATGCAGACTTGCTCGTAACTTTGTGTAGCAGTCAATGTGTAAAAGTGTTGACTGACCTTAGAAATTAAATTCCTTTCCTGATTGCCATGTGGAGCTTAGTCTGAACAAGGACTTACTCCTCCACTAATTAGAAATGTTGTGTAATGTGTATTAACCACAGCCTTATTGAAGCTACCACAGCAAGGCATTTTATTTATATCTTAGGTATTCTATACCAGAAGTTTTTGTAGATGAGATTAGATGTAGTTCTTTCCATAGATTCATAGTGAGTAGCTTCTTAAAAGCCATAGACCATGTCATAAACCAAGAATACATAGTGTATGCTTAAAAAGAGACGCTAAGATACCTTCCACAAATCCCAAATGAAATGGTCCTCATGGATGTGGGATAAGTAAAAAAAAGAGAGAGAGATAGATAAACATATTTTCATAAAAAAAAATCTTGGGACTATAATAAATATATAGTCATGAATAAGAACCTTTCTGAACGAAAGCAAATGAGTTTAAATAGATTATTTTGATTGCTAGTACAGATTCCATGAACTGAGTGAGCTGATGGTTTGATAAAGAGGTGCATCATTTATGACTGATTTTATTAAGCAATAAATATATTTGAAAGTAGCATTGGGACATTCTTGACTTCACACCACAAGATGTTCATATAATATGTTTTTAGACTCAAGAAGCTTTAGCTTGGTTAGATAAGTTCCACAAAAGATGATCCCACATGACGTTATGGACTGAAAGTAACCAAAGTATGTTTTTTTTTTCCCCTCCAGACAACACCCACATTGCAAATAAGGGTGTGTTTTGATGTTTCAGTAGTTTTGTGGTATTCTCCTCCCAGTCGAATTTATTATCAAGCTGTAAGCCCAAGAATTTAACACTTGTCAACTTTTCATATCTGCATGTCATCATGTTTTAGACATATACTGAGAAGAAACCTCATACAGTTCTGAACTGCATATAATGTGTCTCTTCAAAGTTTAGTGACAAAGAATTGGCTAGGAACCATTTATTGATCTCCATTACATTTCCATTAACTAGTTTAAGACTATACTTTATTTGCTATTTGTTTCAGTGTTTGTATCACCTACAGACAAAGCAAACTTGACACATGGTCATGTTATAGATCAAAAACTCATTGATAATCACAAGAAACTGTAAGAACCCAAAGATGGAACCTTGTGGGACACCACACATAATTAGTTCTCACTTGGATGAGGTCTGATGGCTTAATACAAATATCTTTCATATTGACACACTCTGTTTCCAGTTATGTAGAGGATTGGAATCATTTTGCAGCATTTCCTGCTACACCATGATGATATAATTTGCTTAAAAGGATATTGTGATTTACACAGTCAAATGCCTTTGACAGATCACAAAATATACCAGTAGCCTGTAATTTGTGTAATGAATAGAGTAAATTCTCGCTGTATGTGTAGATAGACTCCTCATTTCGAAATCTTTTAGAAATTCAAATTGTGACTCTGACAATATATTATTGTTGTCAGATGGTTAAGAAGCCAACTGTAAATTACCTTTCTTAAAATTTTCCTTATACTGCTGATATTCCAGCCTGAAATTTCCATTGTTTGAAAGTCTAATTCTCTGGCACATGCCTTGGTTCATTGCTCTAAGCAAAACTTTTAAATGTCAATATTTTTATATTAATGACAATTCCTGGTGGTGTATGTTGCAACTCCTCGTTTCTCCATTTAGTAGTGAAGTGGTTGACAGTCACATTGCTTAAATATCTAGGTGTAACATTGCAACGTGATATGAAACTGAATGATCATCTTAGATTGATAGTAGGAAAGACAAATGCCAGACTTTATTTTATTGGGAGAATTTTGGGAAAATGTAGTTAATCCATCTATAAAGTAGATGATGTATAGAATGCTAGTGTGACCGATTCTTGAGTACTGCTCTATTGTTGGGAATTTCCACCAGGTCAGATTAAAGGAAGACACTCAAGCAGTTCAGAGGTGTGCTACTTGGTGTCTTATCAGTAGGTTCAATCAGCACATGAGTATTACACGGAGAGGCTTTGTGAAATAGAAAGGGAATGCCTGGAGGGAAGGCAATGCCTTTTTTGTGAGGTAGTGTTGTGGAAATGCAGGAACCGACATTTGAAGCTGACTGCAGAACAATATTACTGCCCCAAAGTAAATTTCGTGTAAGGACCATGAAGATATAATGAGAGAAATTAGGACTCGTACAGAGGCTTATAGGCAGTCATTTTTCCCTTGCTCTATTTGCAAGGGGAATGGGAAAGGAAATGCCTAGCAGTGGCACATGGTACCCTCCACCATGCACCGTACGGTGGCTTTCAGAGTATGGATGTAGATGTACATGTACATTTAAACAGAGGATGACAACAGTTGTGGCCGTCGATTTGCTGTGGGTGAAAAGTACAGTCACAGTTCTCTAGACAGTGACAAACTTTTTCCATGAGGGCATTGACCGTCTTGTTTCATAGTGGGATAAATGTGTTAATAGGTATGATGATATCAATTTTGAAATAATAAATAGTTCTCTTACTTTTCATCATCTGTCTCATTTTCATTTGACTGCTCCTTACACCATTCATGATAGCCCCCCGCCCCCCCCAATTAGGTTTTCTGATATGAGCTCAGCCAGTTTACCCTTCGCTTCCCTGTTGAGGTGAAGACCATGCTTGGATCAGCCAATCATCTAATCTACTGACAGAATCAGATGGAACCACACTAATATGTGGTGTGGCATCTGACTTATGCTGCCACTCCAGCTCCATATTAAATCTCCTGTTTCCTGTTAGAAGAGTTCAGAAAAGGTGTATGGTGTCTCAGACCAGGTACAAACTTAACATTAGTATAGCTTGACACTGACCCAATGTAGTATTTCTTGAAGATTCAACACTGGAAACTTAAAATTTTAAGGTTCTGTTTCTTGATCACATATTTTTGCCATGTTCCTTAAACATTTTTGCCCTACTATGAATTGTCTGTCTGTGTAGTCGGAAGACTTTTTAAAGGCAAAAAATAATGCCAGTGACTGTTGGTTGACCATTTATCAATAAGCTGTTTTCTTTGTGGATGGAAAAACCATGACACAAAGGCCCATAACGCAAGTATTTGTAACTAGAAATTGTAATACTCTAATAAAGTGTTCACAGGGTGTGAATGACAAACCACAAAACACAAGACTCGAAGGCTGATAATAAAGTTTATTGGTAACACAAAATCATTTGGATGGCCAATAGCGAAGGACATATGCATCTGTGGGGCAGGAGGGAGTTGTTTCCGCACTCATCATCTCAATGTTCACATATATTCTTCTGAGATGTCTACACTATAGCTCACTTTCATGTGCTGGAATGCTTTCTTTTTCATCTCTTTCAGTATGTTTCTTTTAGGCTTAAGAAGTATTTGGTATTACTGTGTTGTATAAAAAAATAATAATTGTTACAGTGTCAAAGTTATCATGAAAAAGTTGGATCCTGAGAACCTAGGAATTATTCTACTGAATGCATTCCTGGCAGAATTTTACCCTGATGAGAAGACCTCAGTACCAGATACATTCAATTTATATCACTATAATGGTCTACCAGGTTCTTGTCCTGATGGAAAAGTAAGTAGCTACCTTATTATAACAAATTTAATAAATATGTTTACAACTGACTTGTGTAATTTTCCATGCAGCTTCTATAATTATGGTGTAATGGATTTAACATAGTTTGAGCCAGTGGATAAATGTGTCAAAATGAGTCTGTAGTAATGAAAAGATATAAATAAACGTATAGAATTTTGGCTCATCTTGTGGGAACTTCAGGTTTTATACATACGTCTCTTTTTTTTTTCTGTCCCTGTTCAGTGAATTTTCGACATCATCTTTATTATTGATTAATTAATCTGTCATCCAAGGGGTTCACAACTCTCTTCTGAGACATGCATAGTGAACATTGGATCCTGAGCCACTGCTAGAGGTACCTGAAATTAGCAAATCAACTTTCAAAATTTAGTACTTTGAAATTTGAATTTGTCATTTATAATTTTTGATGTGTTCATGCCTCTAAATGACCCAGATATGTCCTAAACAATGTGTATAAAAAATGCATCCCTTAAAGTATTTTTTTTTCTTTCTCACCTTTCAGATTTTTAAAAAGTGGTAGGGATGGATGCAAGGAGTGAGGGGGGTAGTGGAAAAGATGCTAGTCTTTGGGCAAATGACTTGCGACCATGCAAGAAGACAAAATGAGTACAGAGTGTAGAGTGAAAATAGATCTAGGAAGAGGGAGAAAAGGAGGGAAAAGGCAATTGGGGGGGGGGGGGGGGGGGAAGAGAGAGAGAGAGAGAGAGAGAGAGAGAGAGAGAGAGAGAGATATGAAGATGATGTGGGGGGAGAATGAATTCCCATGGGAGGGAGGGAGGGAGGGAGGGAGGGAGGGAGGGAGGAGGAGTGGTGAGAAAAGGCTGCACACAATCTGAACAAGGAAGGAGTAGTGTGGACAGACGAGAGAAGGGAAATTGGCAGGGTGAGGCAGTGGAAACAGGTTAGCAGAGGTTTAGGCCAGGAGGATTGCAAGAGCGTAGGATATGCCAGAGAGAATTCCCATATGTGTAGTTCAAAAAACTAGTGGTGGAAGGTAATATCCAAATAGCTTCACATAGTGAAGCAGCTGTTGAAGTAATGTGTGTTGTTGTGTGCAGCATGTTTGGCAACTGGATGATGTAATTTTCAGTTTGCCACAGTTTGGTGGTGGCCATTCATTCGAGGAGACAATTGCTATTTGTAATGTCTACGTAAAATGCTGCACAGTAATTGCAGCAAAGCTGATAATTATATAACATGGCTGCTTTCACACGTGGCCTTGCATTTTCTTGATTAGGAAATGCTTGTGACTGGACTGCGGTAGATGGTGGTAAGTGGGTTTATGAGAAAAGTTTCGTACCTGAGCATACCACATGACCTGTGGGATGCGGGATTCCAATACGGATGGACAAGGATGTTCTATAGGTTGGGTGGGTGGTAGAACACTGTTTTGGGGATGTGGGTAGGATATCACTCATGTCAGGACATGACGAGTGGGAGGGGTGCCTCCCAGTGTATGGTGAGCCCCTATGGACAGTTGACAGCACCCACCCACCTACCCACTGACCGATTATTTCTCTTCCTTTATTTTATTGTTGTCAGTCATATTGGTGTTCATTACATTTTTAGACATTCTGTTTTTACATTACGGATCATCTCTCCACCTGGTTAACAAGAATTATTTATTCTGTTACTTGGACAACCCCTTCATCAGGTTGTCAGGGGTCAGGTGTGGGGAGGTGCCCCTCACTGCAGGTGAGCCCTGAGAGACACTTGTCTGCTCTGTGGCCCACATACTGACCTTATACTTTTATATTTTGTGTAATTATTTTTCACATCTGGCATCAATATTGCTTTCACTGCCTCTATTTTACCACTTATACATGCTATGTTGTTGTTGCTGGGACATTAAACTGCAACCTTCCTACCTTCTTCAGTTTTCCAGCTTAGTAAGGATGCCTTTGTGCTTATGCTAGATAGCTATCCAGAAATGTTTTCAGAAATAGCTTGCTATCATCTTGAAGAAATTTTCTGTGTGTTCCAGTAATATCACATTCTATTTGAGG
Source organism: Schistocerca piceifrons (assembly GCF_021461385.2). NCBI lineage: Eukaryota > Metazoa > Arthropoda > Insecta > Orthoptera > Acrididae > Schistocerca > Schistocerca piceifrons. Next base: position 293,860,742 of record NC_060149.1, on the reverse strand, counting down.
GGCTCGGGCATAAAATATGGTAACTGACATTTTAGTGGTTTGGAGATATTGGAATATGAAGTTTCGTAGAAATATAACAACTCATTTTACTATGTTATGTCTTTACTTCAAGTTTTAATGCAGTAGTTGAACATTAAGGAATGCACTGGTAAGGTTACGAAATGGAAATAATAATTTTTTTTTTTTTTTTTTTTTTTTTTTTTTTAAAAAATTGGAAAAAGAGGCAATACATAACACATTGACACAAATTATAAGGTAGATGCCATGTTACTTGTGAATGTAAAATGTAGAGACCATGTTATTCAATGCAATAAAAATGTTCATTTCCCACAGGAAAATGTGACATGAAGTTAGTTGGTAATAATTTAAGCCAACATATTAATGACACAATGTAATGTAATTAAATTTAACAGTTTTAATAACTGAAAACACTAATAGCGGTATACAAATTTCACTCTCACCGCTTTCATCATTTGCCTTGGTTTGCTCGGCTGATTTTAATGTCCCTGCTTTCGCTTTGCGCTGATGTAATTAACGTTCAGCAAATAAGAATTTTGATAAGCTTTGGTCTTTCTCCTTTTTTTTGCATTTTCTATTTTAATATGTAGGCAGTCACATGTGCTGCAAGTGTCTGAATTAGGGTTTTTAAAGGATATGCTGTGCTCTACTACAAAAATCCGTTGAAATTTCACTGGATAAGAGCAATTTCTGTAGTTGTTCACATTCTTCTTTGTATTGGTCTTAACAGCTTTCTATTGTGTACTCCATACTCATGAATTTCCTATTTGGACTATGAACACTCTTGTAAGGACTGGTATATGTCGGCAGTATATTTATGAAAGTATTGACAAATTCAATAACTGCACTTGAATACTTTTTAGGATGATGCTGGTGTTTTCCCCTTCCATCTCCTGATGGGGTTTTACAGCCTTTCTTTATTTTGAATGGTCAGTATTCTAAGTGACCCCTACTTCCTTGTAGTCCATGAATATTCATGTGAGCAGCCTTACACACTTCAATGTGCTTTCTGTTTGATGTCACAGAATACCTTATAGTTGTACTCCGTCTTGATGGACTATCAGTTTTCTTTGTTTTGGTTGCTTGTATGCAACTTTGAAGGTAGGCATTCTGCAAGTCATAATTTCCCATATTCCAAAACTTCTGAAAGATATCCGTTCTCCCTCCCTCGTTGGAATAATTGGAAACACCTTTTTCTGCTGTTACAGGTAGGTCCAGGTTCGCGGCCATGACTCTCATTCCCTTTCCCTTGTTTCTGAATATAAGCTAAAGCTTCTTGGCATTTCTGTTATTGATTCATACATCTCTCTCCCTTTTTCTGCCATGACTCTGTTTGCCTTTCTTAGGATCTGCATTATTCTAAAAGAAAAGTAGAAAGAAATTGGTAGGCCTAATATAATTTAAATACGAAAAGATTTGCTTCGAAAAACACACACCGAAGTTAGTTTACAATTTTAATTCTACTACAGTTCTTATTAACAAACCTTAATCAAAAATACGTTGAAAATTATTTTGTAGACACATTACATTACCTAACCAAGCAAGCTACACACTTTAAAACATAATATGCACACAAACATTTGTACAGGAGAATATTACTGTAGATATCCACAAGTTGTAGTTCTCTGTATAATCCGTAGCATATATAACCTGGTAACTACAGCAAATAGCATCTGCATTTCTCCTTAGCATGTATAACATGTTAAGTACAGTAGATACCATTGTTTACATGCAAAGGCAAATATTAGGTTAGTGACACTATTTACCTTATTTTCTTCTTTATTACTGCTGACATTACTGTCATAGTCTGTCTCATGGTAATTTAGATCTTTATCACTGTCATCACACTCAAAATAACTGTTTAATAGCTCTTCTTACATTGCAAAATCATCCACATTTGTCGAGCCTCCAAACTCGCAACTTTCTCTCGGTAGCCATTTTCTCACAGATAACATGTTATATGTGCAGATGTCACTACTTACGAGGAAAAAACAAGCTGTTTTCTGCTGCCATCCGTGGGGATTTTTGAAAACTAACTCATGTATTTATCTCAGCATGCAAGATACTACATCGTAAGTGGCATAAGTCATTTTTGGCCGAAATGTTAGTTACCATGTTTTACACTCGAACTGCTCATTTGTTTGCTAGAGCGTGATTTTCATTGTAGTTTATTGCATTTAGGAAGTTTTGTTTGATAACTAGACTGATGCCAGCTCTGACACAGTGCCATCTCTGACACAGTGCCAGATCACTTTCCAAGGTTTTTATTGTGGACATGAATAACTTAGAAGGCATCTTTTTTAGTTCAGGAGTAATTTCATTGTGATTGATTTGGAAGTAAATGCAAAGCTGCTCAGTCACCATGCTGTGATGCACCTGTAGCTATCACAGGTCATTTGCGTAGTGGTGAAATGTACTCTCCGGAGGTTTCAAGTAGTATCTTCATGAATTTTTTAAAGACTGTTCATTTTTTTAAAATCAACAAATGATGCAGCTGTCAGACTCAGTGATAGGAAAGCTCAGACATTGTGTGTCTGTGCTGCCTGATGGCCACCCAAGCTGCTGGTAGTAGTAAATTGTTATTTGGATGTTGTGGAACTCCCAAAAGCCAATAGGGAAGTAAGTGTCCACCCAGACATAACTCCTCTTGCCTGGGTAAAGGTGCATTTACATCTTTACCCCTTCGCGCTTTGCGGCTAGTCACTGTGTAGCTGTAGCTTTCCCCACACGGAAGTAGAGGTGCCTATTTTGCACACAGGTGTGAGTGGGATCACTGGCGCACACACATGTTGAGGAATAGGCATGTAACCTACACGCAGGCCTCTACTTCAATAGTTCATCGTCAAGTGTCCTTCTGATTACGGGCCTCAGTGGGATTGTGGGCTGCACAAGTTATTGGCAACACCACTCTTAATATTGACAATGTTTGCATTTGATATCATCTGAAAAGGTTTTTCAGAGACCACTAAGAATCACAAAATTTTGTTAACTTAGTTAAATTATTTAATGAAGCAACAGGTTGCAAGTTACAGTTCTCATCTTCAGACTAAAATGACAGTGCAAAAAGCATTTAATGAAAATGCAGGTAGATACTAAAGTTGTTCTTTACAGTCTTGGGATGTGCTGTGGAGAAAGGAGGATAACGTAATAAAAGGGAGTTTTTACTTTGTTTGTTGGTCTGTTGTTCACACAGCATTTTTAAAATTTTTATATTCTTTACTCCACCATACGTAAGAGATCACACATATGTAGGTGCTGCGAGTGTCAAAGCACGTGATGGACCCACAGATTTCAGATATTGTGTGTGGTATTAAGCACTATTTAAAATGCTGGTTTTGGACTGGACGGAGAGTTTCACTCTTGTTCAGACGATGGGGTGTAAGTCCAAAAATAGATTAAAAAACATAAAATCACTCTTACATAGAATTAAAAAAAATTGTTAGTGAAAGTGCATATATCTGTTAAAAATATTCCATTCCATACAGTTTCAAGATGGCAGTTCGGTGACAGTTCTCTTGCTACACCTGCTTACAACCAATCCTTCAGCCATCTTCAAGCAAGCGTTATGCAATGGAGATTACTATTAAATGTCACTAACATTATACCAGCAATTGGTGTGAAGATGCATGCTCATGGGTTACCATGAGTCCTCCCTGTAAAGTTTAGTTCCCTCTTCAAATATTGAGCAATCAGTGGTATGCAGGCACATGCCTAATGCTGATACTGCATGCACACCTTCTATAGGAATTTGGGGCTGCAGTGTTACACTCCAGATTTCAAAATTAATAAAATTGTTCAGGTGTTTCACTGTGCATAAAGTGTTTACATTCTGAAGGTATTAAAGAAATCACTGGGTCCAATGCGTTATCCAGTTGAAAGCTGTCATAATGATAAAGATGTTCCACCAAACGTATATCCTCATATTTCTTAATAATTAAACCCCAGAAGGATTTCATTGCTGCCAAGATGGTTGTGGCAGAATAATCCATAGAAAGTCCTGTGGTTATATAGTGCTCTGCTATGACTGACCTATTGGTGGCTGGAAAATCACTTTTACTTAACAATTCTTAGAATTCCGCCTTATTTCAACAAAACACTGCCAACGTATGGGAGGAACGCCCTGTCCTGGCTTTAATAGCTCCTTTTCTTGATCTTGGGAGTGATCACACTTCTTCCTCCTTAAAACTAGACTAATCTGATGTGGAGAATATCCATCATCCTTGAATATAGATTGTAGATGTTCAGGTTGCTTTGTTTGAAAGACACTAGTAGTTTTTGAAGGTTAGTGAGAGCTAAATGCCTGCAAGTACAGTCATGTATGTGTGGGTTTATTGTAAACAGAATGCCGTAAATACCCATCCACTTCCCGACTGACAAAGACATCCAGAAATGGCAGTTGCTGTTCTCCAGTTTGATTGTAAATTGGAAATCGTCACGGATTTATTCCAGAAGCTCCAAAAATCATGACCACTCTGTCACTGTGGGGTCACACTACATTGGTGCACTGCAAAGGAGCAGGTACTCATTTCACCTAGGAAACTACTTTAATCGGTATGCTTATGGTGGTTTGTGATTGACATACATAAATCATTTGACTAAAAGAATATGAGAGACTTGTACTCTGTCTTTTTCCCATTTCATAATACGAGCGGTAAGGGGTGTGTGTGTGTGTGTGTGTGTGTGTGTGTGTGTGTGTGTGTGTGTGTGTGTGTGTGTCAATCTAGATCCTTTTGCATCTCCTGAGAGGGTGCCACATTTTGCTTCCTCTTTGTCATTGTTGACTCTGTTATTCGACTACCTGACAAATCCTGGCAGCCATTGCGTATATGGCATTATTAATTGCTCAGTGTTATTCAATGTGATTAAAGACATGTTTTTGGTGAACTCATTGAGAACATTTTCTTTGTAGTGGTTTTATTTAAGCATATGCAGTGTGTTATTCTTCAGTATTTAAAATTCATTGGGAATGATTATGATTACTGATAGTGAAGGTCTTTGAGAGTACTTTCCATGTTCAAAAAGGATAATTCATGAGAAGCATGAGGTTTAAGGGAACATTATTGTTACCCATGTGGACATAAATATGTCAGTGATGGAATATTCTAAACTCAGTTAGATTGTCCTAATGTGCTTGGGCACAGTTCTTGTTCATTAGATCCAAGTCTTTAACTCCATCATTCGCAGATGAGGTCTTGAAAATTTTGTTCAATTCTGATGATTCTCCTTCCAGGGGGACACTACTTAATCATAGGCACCTTTGGTGCCAGGCAGGAGGGTTTGCGTGCCTCAGTGATGCTGAGGGCTATGCCAGTAGTAGCATAGCTGCTGGTAGGATCTCACAAGCTGGACAGGCCCCAGTGGAGGGGTCTGATGTTGAGTGAACTTTGGGAAGGGAGGGCTGCCTGTTTCTCAGGGAGCTTCACCAGCAGTGGTTAGATACAGGTATAGTGAACCCGGATTTCCTGAGCTGGGGACTGGCCAGCACCACCAGACCTCTTCTGTCGTAAACACTGGGCATACTTCAGGGACCATCATAAGGCACAGAGGAGGAACATTGTGCATTTCAGAGAAAAGGGTCCTTGGCTCCACTGCCGTTACTGTGAGGAGGGTACACATCTGTGCAAACAGCCCTCAACCTTAAGATGAGGTGACAGACTGTTGAGATAAAACAGTCTGTAGTGGGCAGCCTCTGGGGCACATTCTGCCTTCCCCTCCCCCCACTGCCAAGTTGTATAAGGCGTGCTCAGGCACACAGGGCTTCATCTTGGCTGAGACTTGTTACCCTAGTGGCTCTTGTGATCCCTATGGTGTGACCTAATTCCACATCTACTCCTGATGGGATGGGTGTACTGCCAGATAGTACGTACAACAAAGAGCTCGATTCGTGAGTCTGCCTGAGAAGTCTCAGAATTTTAGTAACAAGGCACTAGACTGCCACAACACTTAAATTGTACTCAAGAGAGCGGAAGGGACGTTTAAGAATGTCTCCCCTTTCTATATTCATAAGGCATTTGAGGGTATTGCTGGGTCCTTAAAAAGTATTAAATGATTTCATAATGGAATACTTACAGTTGAAACTGCCATGTCAAATCAAGTACTGAAGCTTCTGGGCTGCAAGGCCTTAGGTGACTAACATGTTGTGGGTGTATGTATAACACCCTTAACTTCTGTAAATGCATGCTTACCTGCTCCGATGTGATGGAAATGGTGTTACATGAAGAATGGAAAAATATGGGTGTAATGGAAGTGCAGAACTAAGACGAGAGTCAATGGCACGTTGGAAACAAATGTAACATTTATTTTAACATTCGACACTCTGGAATTGTCTGAACATATTTTTGCAGGCTCTACCTGTTTTCAGATTTGACTGTTTGTTCCCAATCTAATGTAATGCTTCAAAAGTCAAAGATATGGTCATAACACTATGGCATGTAACTGGAGGGGGCTACGTGGGGAAATTGAGGAAGCTCACTCACGAATCTGGCAATTCTTGTACGCTTCATCTGAAATGTATAAACTGCTCTGGTCATCACCCATTATGGAGCAGAAAGTGTGCGGTTTATAGGGAGGAGAGAAAAATTCAGGCGTTGAAAGTTAAGCTGCATACCCTATGATGAAATTTAAAAAGCTTTCAAAGCTGTGCAACTCCCAGTGTTAGCTACTTCTTTTGCATTGGCCCTTAAGAAGCCAGTCACTAAGTGTGATGCTTCCACATAAACACAGACCACAGATTAAAATAAGAGTACATGCACCTCTCAGTGTACCTTGAGGGGGGGGGGGGGGGAGGGAGGAGGGAGGGAAGGAGCTACACTTGAACCTGGAATTATTCGGAAGCCATTGACGAAGTACTTGGAACCTCAGCTGTTTGCTGAGGTGTGCACCTACTCCTTTTCTGATGGTGATGTTTACTGTCAAGGATATTGATAACCCCTGACCTCTTCAGGTAAATCACTGCCGCTGAAGCAGGAGGACAAAGACAACTATCGCTAATAAAGGGCTCTCATAGGAACTTTCGTGTTGCAGTGGAACTTTAAGTGATATAAGTAGCATTTGGAAGAATTAAATTTCTTGCCCAGGAGAGACTGTTCTGCATCTGCTGACAAGAAACTCATTTTAAAGTCACCAACATAACTGCATCAAGGGGCTACCACCACTACTGGAAGGACCCCCCCCCCCCCCCCCCCCCCCCCAGGGGATCCACAACTCTTTCGTGGATACGTGCGTAGCGAGCACGGGGCCCCGAGCTAATGTGGCCTTCCTTCCTTTCCGGGCTGCATACCTTCCCTTTCCGCATCCTTCCCCATCCCCTGTCTTCGCCCCCCCGCCCTCACCTCTGGCTCTTTCCTTCCCTTTCTCCCCCTCTGGGAGTATGGTTTGTGCCTACATCCGGAGACGGACGCTTGTAAATGTACCTCATTCTTCGCCTTCCTTGCTTGTATGTCTTCTTCCTTCCTTTGTCCTTCTCTTTTCCTTACCTCTTCTCTTTACCCTTTTCTCCGCTGCGGCGTTTGAGACCCCCTCTTCTTTCCTTTCCCTTTCTCTTTTTTCCTCCCTGTGCATGTCTGAAGGCCGACCCACGCACTTCCATGCGTAGCCGGTGACGGGGTAACGCGTAATTCCCCGCCCCGGGTAGACAGGTAGGACACGTACGTACCCCCTGGTAACGGCCAGGCCCAGGGAGGGGTGATTACCCGAGCTGATACCTTCCGAAAGTGCCGATTGGTCCCTCCGTCCGTTTGTCGGGAGGTGTGACCTGAGGTGTGAACAATCACCTAAGGCGGGTGTGCCCTCGGTGAGGGCCCCCACAAGGGAGGAGCGCGCCATCGGAGACGCCGGTAATCATGGGGGATTCTTCCGCAATGGTTTCCTCACCTTCCACTATGTCTGCTCACAAACGTAAGTTCACCGAGTCTCAGCCACAGACGGTTCTTTCATCGTTGCCGCAGTTCCTTGTTGTTTCTCGGTCTGACGAAGGTCACGACTTTTCCACGGTCAACCCTTTCATTATTCAGAAAGGTGTCGACGCAATTGCGGGTCCTTTAAAGTCTTGTTCCAGATTACGGAATGGCACCCTGTTGTTAGAAACACACAGTGCCCTCCAGGCTCAAAAATTGCTGCGTACTTCTCTGCTCCACACCTTCCCTGTCCGGGTGGAACCGCACCGTACCTTAAATTCCTCACGTGGAGTCGTTTATACCCGCTCCCTCGATGGATTGTCTGACGAAGAAATTCAGCACTACCTGTCTGACCAGGGCGGCACGGCTGTTCATCGGGTTATGAAAAGGGTTGACTTGAACATCATTCCAACCCGCACTGTCTTCTTGACATTTGACAAAGTTCAACTCCCATCAAAAATCAAAGCAGGCTATGAGATAATTTCCGTTCGCCCTTATGTCCCAAACCCTACGCGTTGCTATCGATGTCAGCGGTTCAATCACACCAGCCAGTCCTGTTCCAATCCGGCCAAATGTGTTAAGTGTGGCAAGGATGCCCATGAGGGTGCTTGTCCACCTCCATCCCCTCGCTGCATCAACTGTATGGGTGACCACGCTGCTTCCTCTCGAGATTGCCCCGTTTATAAGGACGAAAAGCTCATCCAGGAAATAAGAGTGAAGGAAAAGGTGTCGACCTTTGCTGCTCGAAAGTTACTCGCCAGTCGACAGCCCACCGTGCCTCAGAAAGGAAAATACAGCACTGTCCTTGCTTCTCCTCGGCCAACCAAGGAGGCGGCCACGCAGACTTGCGACCTCACTTTTAGTACCACGGTCGTCAGATCGGCCAGCGCAAAGATCGCCCGTTCAACCTCACCTCTTTCGCCTGCCCACTCAATGGCTCACCCTTCATCGGGTTCTGCTAAATCTCGAGCCCAAAAGTCAGACGCCAAGTCTTCGAAAAAAGAGCATTCTCGTGAAGAGTTTTTACGTACCGTAACTTCACAACCATCGGTTCCTCCTTCATCTAAACATCATACTTCCAAGAAGGCTACGAAGAAACACAGTTCCTCTCCTTCTCCGCCAAGGCGTGTCCCATCTACAGCACCACCTGGCGGAAATCGCCCTCGGCCGTCTTCTGTGTCGCCGAGGCGCACTGCTGGTGGCCGGTCAACTGGCCGATCGTTGGTGGCAGGAGCTGCTCCTGACCAACCTATGGATCAGGATCTTCTGCCTTCGACTGAATGCCATTCCATGCTGTCGGTCGCAAGCTCTGAGCAGTCGTTGAGTTGACAGCACCCATGGTCACGTTCCTCCGTTTTCTGTTCACCCTATGTCCATTATCCACTGGCATATCCGCGGCATTCGAGCCAATCGGGATGAATTGTCGATCCTCTTACGATCCTACTCGCCGGTCATCTTCTGTCTTCAGGAAACAAAGCTGCGTCGCCATGACCGCTTTGTTCTCCCTCATTTTCAGTCCGTCCGATATGACCTCCCCTATGTTGAAGGCACTCCAGCCCATGGAGGACTCAGGAGTCTGCTCCATGATACTCTCCATTATCACCCAATCCCCTTAAACAGTTCCTTCCAAGCTGTCGCCGTCCGTCTTTCCCTTTCTGGATACACGTTCTCTCTTTGTACGGTATACATTCCATCGTCCACACCAATGGCACGAGCTGATCTCCCTTCATCTTCTTGATCAGCTTCCACCCCCCTATTTGCTGGTTGGGGACTTCAATGCCCACCACCCGCTTTGGGGATCTCCACATCCTTGTCCACGTGGCTCACTATTGCTAGACGTCTTCCACCAAGCGGATCTAGTCTGCCTCAACACTGGGGTCCCCACATTTTTGTCTGCCTCCACGACAAATTTATCTCATTTGGACCTTGCGGTCGGTACTGTTCCGCTAGCTCGGCGCTTCGAATGGTTCGCCCTTGATGATACACACTCGAGTGACCACTTTCCATGTGTTCTTAGACTGCAGCCTCAACTGCCATATATGCGCTCGCGACGCTGGAAGTTTGCCCAAGCCGATTGGACACTTTTTTCGTCTCTAGCGACATTCGATGACCGTCGCTTTCCCAGCGTCGACGATGAGGTCACACATGTTGCCGACGTTATTCTCAGAGCTGCGGAACGTTCAATACCACGCACCTCCGAATTGCCCCGGCGGCCCCCAGTTCCTTGGTGGAACGAGGCATGCCGTGACGCAATACGTGAGCGGCGACGTGCTCTTCGCATTTTCCGTCACCATCCAACTTTGGCCAACTGTACCCGATATAAGCAGCTCCGTGCGCGATGCCGTCGCGTCATCCGCGATAGCAAGAAGGCAAGCTGGAAATTCTTTATTAGCTCATTTAACACCTTCACTCCCTCCTCGGAAGTTTGGAGTCGGCTTCGACGGTTCTCAGGCGCGCCTAGTTTCTCCCCGGTCTCTGGGCTCACTGTCGCGCATGATACCTTAGTGGACCCCGTCGCAATTTCTAACTCATTGGGTCAGCACTTTGCTGAGATTTCGAGCTCTTCAAATTACCCGCCAGCGTTTCTCCCGAAGAAACGTGCAGCGGAAGTGAGACATCTTGCTTTCTCCTCTCAAAATCATGAAAGCTACAATACTGTTTTCTCCATGCGGGAACTCCAACATGCCCTCTCTTCTTCTCGCTCCTCCGCCCCAGGACCGGATGGTATCCATGTCCAAATGTTGCTGCATTTATCAACCCATAGCCTGCGTTACCTCCTTCGCCTTTATAATCGAATTTGGACCGACAGTACCTTTCCCAGGCGATGGCGGGAAGCTATTGTCGTTCCCGTTCCGAAACCTGGAAAGGACAAACATCTCCCCTCTAGCTATCGCCCCATTTCTCTCAAGAGTAGTGTCTGTAAGGTTTTGGAGCGTATGGTGAATTACCGTTTAGCTTGGTGGCTGGAATCCCGCAGTCTTTTAACACCAGCCCAATGCGGATTCCGAAAGCATCGTTCTGCCGTTGACCATCTTGTTGCTCTCTCCACTTATATCATGAACAATTTTCTCCGGAAACGCCAAACGGTAGCAATATTTTTTGATCTGGAGAGAGCATACGATACCTGTTGGAGGACAGGCATCCTCCGCACACTGTTCTCTTGGGGCTTTCGAGGCCGGCTGCCCCTTTTTCTTCGCGAATTTATGGCAGAGCGCACATTTAGGGTGCGGGTGAACACTACTCTCTCCCGTACTTTCTCCCAAGAAAACGGGGTACCCCAGGGCTCCGTGCTGAGTGTTGTACTGTTTGCCATCACCATTAATCCAATTATGGATTGTCTCCTTCCTGATGTCTCGGGCTCCCTCTTTGTGGATGATTTTGCGATCTACTACAGCTCTCAACGGACCAGCCTTCTTGAAAGACGTCTTCAAGGATGTCTCGATTGCCTCCACTCGTGGAGCATCGAAACCGGCTTCCGTTTCTCACCCAGTAAGACCGTTTGTGTTAATTTTTGGCGACGTAAGGAGTTTCTTCCGCCCTCCTTACATCTCGGTCCTGTCAACCTTCCGTTTTCCGACGTCGCTAAATTCTTGGGTCTTATGTTTGACAGAAAACTGTGCTGGTCCTCCCACGTTTCCTATCTTTCGGCTCGCTGTCTGCGTTCCCTTAACACCCTCCGTGTCCTGAATGGTACCTCCTGGGGAGCGGACCGAGTGGTCCTTCTCCGCCTCTATCGCGTCTTAGTGCGCTCGAAATTGGATTATGGAAGCATAGTCTACTCCTCTGCTCGGCAGTCTATTCTTCGGTGTCTCGACTCTATCCACCACCGTGGATTACGTTTAGTGTCTGGAGCTTTTTACACCAGCCCTGTGGAAAGCCTTTATGCTGAGACTGCTGAACCTCCGCTGTCCAATCGGCGGGCAGTCCTTCTGAGTCGTTATGCTAGCCATCTGTCTTCCATGCCTGCTAATCCAGCCCATGACCTTTTTTTCGACACCTCCTTTGATGTCGGGTGTGCAGGCCGCTCCTCCTCCCTACTACCACCGGGAGTCCGCTTCCGTCAACTGCTCCATTCTCTCTCTCCTTCCGCTTTCCTAAAACCTTCTTGACAACTTGGGGTACAGCACCGCCTTGGCTCCGTCCCCGGATCGACTTGCTCAGAGACCTATGTCAATTTCCCAAGGATGGTATCCCTACACTTGTGTACCGTCGGACATTTGCTGCTCTCTGTGCACAAATGACGGAAGCCACATTTATTTACACCGATGGCTCGAAAACATCGTTAGGTGTAGGGAGTGCCTATATTGTTGGCGACACCCCAAATCACTTTCGGCTTCCCGGCCAGTGTTCGGTTTATACTGCGGAGCTTTACGCTGTTCTCCAGGCTGTCCACTACATCCGCCGCCATCAGCGGATACAGTACGTAATCTGCTCAGATTCTCTCAGCTCTCTCCTAAGTCTCCAAGCTCTTTACCCTGTGCACCCTCTGGTCCACCGGATTCAGGACTGTCTGCGCTTGCTCCACCTGGGGGGCGTCTCAGTGGCGTTCCTCTGGCTCCCGGGACACGCTGGTATCTGTGGGAATGAGGCGGCCGATATAGCGGCCAAGGCTGCAGTCTCTCTTCCTCGGCCAGCTATTCAGTCTCTTCCGTCTACCGATCTCAGGAGCGGTTTATGTCGCCAAGTTGCTCATTTATGGCATGCGCATTGGTCAACACTTCCCCATAATAAATTGCGGGAAGTGAAAGCCCTTCCTTGCGCTTGGACCTCTTCCTCCCGAACGCGTCGCCGGGAGGAGGTAATTTTAGCTAGACTCCGGATAGGGCACTGTCTTTTTAGCCATCGACATCTTTTAAGCGGTGATCCTCCCCCACTCTGTCCCCACTGCTCTCAGCTGTGGACGGTCAGACACCTTTTAATTGAATGCCCCTATTTTAATCCGTTACGCTCCCGTCTACAGCTATCGCCTCATCTATCGTCGATTTTAGCAGATGACACGCGCTCAGCTGACCGCGTTCTACAGTTTATTAGTGACAGTGAAATGACGTCAGTCATTTGAAGCTTTTTTTTGGGGACAACCAACCCCTTTTTATAGTGGATTTTTAAGCATTCCTTCTGCCTTTAGTTTCTCAAATTTTATGACTTTGTTCCAATTGCTGCTGATTTTAAATTTCGTTTTTTTCCTGTTTCCTCCGTCACGGGCTGGGCGCTAATGACCATAGAAGTTTTGCGCCTTAAAACCACAAAAAAAAAAATGTTACTGGAGACAGGTCTAAGGGTAGAGTGGCTGTTCTCATCATTGATAGATGTGACTTTTGTTCTGTCTCTCTTACCATGACTGTAAAAGCAACTGCATTGGAAGTTCTCACGTCAGTTAAAATCTCAGTGTGTTGTTTATATCTTCCAGTTCATGATCCGTTAAATACAGATGAACTGACAGAACTCTTCTGGGCACTCCCATGCCATTTTCCTCCTCGTGAGGTTCTTCAGTGCACACAATGTGCTGTGGGGCTGCCTCTTTCTCCAGGTGCAGCGGGACACGGCTGCCAGGCACAGCCTCAGGAGGCTTGGGAAGGAGAGGGGTAGAGAAGGGGAAAAAGATCGGTGGGTGTGTAGCAGTGTGTTCACTATACACTGTCAAAAATGTAGAGTACCCCTGCATGTGTGGTCAGTCAGATAAGTATGTAAATTTAACTGTTCACCAGAATCTTTCACCAAATTAATATCAAGAAACCAAAAAAGGATATCTGCCACACTAACAATAAACTTCATATGCAGATTTTTCACACTTTAGAACAGATGTTGGAGCTTCAGAATCAATTTATTGTTCACCAAGAATTGGCTAACATGTCTTACAAGGCCAATGCCAGGAATAAGGAAACTGCATCAGCTGGTAATGGTAGAATAGCTATCACTATTGACATGCAGCAGTGTCTGCATACTGTTCTGTGGGCTTTGATTGTCCACAATCTCAAGAAAGAACAAACATAATGTTATATGTAGAGTGATTGGCTATCATACCAGGTATGATCGCATGCCTTCGAACATTGAGCAATACATGATGAATTCAGATGTGTTGATCAGAATAAGAACTGTCACATATTTGGAAAGCTGTTATCAGTTATTACAGATCAGCATTTGTAGGAGGTTAGTGACAATTTTTTAGCGGCTGGCTATACACACATGAAAACAGAGGTTGAAGGTTCATATTTTTATCCCCAGTAATTGTGTCCAACTTGTGGGACAAGAACGGAAAAAGAAGTCTTTTAAAGATCTTGAAATGAAACGGCTTGATTTTTATGCTTTTTTGTGACTACTCGGATGCCCATTACAAGTAAATACATATAATGACCATGGGAAAGATGCTTATAAAAATGATAGACATTTAAAAAGAAATATTCGAAATTTCTGTAAGAACACTTCGCAGGCTAGTGGCGCAAGTCTTTGATTGTCCTAGAAACATTCCTACTGTTACCTGCTGTAGTTGCTTGGCTTGATCGTATTACTGTTCTCCTTGTGTATGACTAAAACTGGGATAGTGGAATAAGTTCTGGCTAGGACAGCGAATGTGATGTCAGTTTCTAGGTAAGGTAGTGATTTATTGGTGATGTGTTAGAATCCTTCTCAGTTTTAATCTATGACAACGGAGAATTAGGTAACATAAGACATCAGAATTTGGTACAGTCCTGACTATAAGGAAAAAATGGGTTTACTTATGTGATTCCCATTTACTCCCACCCCTCTGCAGGAATGTCATGAGCATATTTGAACACCTTTCTGATGATGCTCATGCCACCTGCTTTTGAAAATTCCTTTCTGTAATGTTTTAGAGGAGACAACTTACATCTGCAAATTACATGCATTTTTTTAATTTTTTATAATGATTTTGAAGTGTGTTGTACAGAAACAAAGTACTGAAATACAGTGCTTGAAGAGAGATTATATTTTCAACTCCTTCCCCCCCCTCCCAACAAATTATATTCTGTAAAAAGTTCTGCAAAATAAAAAAGGTTTGCACTTCTGACACTCCAGTTCAATCCAGATTATCATCCTAATCCAGAACTGAATAAAATGTGATATATTTACGAGTAATTAAGGAAAAAGTTCAGAAATTTTTGTTTGCCCAACAGAGGGATTACGGTGGATGAACATTTACTTTACAAGTGGAGCCATAGTCGAGTACGGTTTATGCCACTGAAAAGGGCATGATTTGGTATAAAGCACTGTATGATCTGGGAATCAAGAGCGGTTATATCTGGTTGTGTATAGTTTAAATAGGAAAAGAAACAAAGCTGGATTGGGAATTTAAGAGCCTACCAGTATCCTCTCAGGTGGTTGTGGCTTACCATTTCTCAGTAAGGAGCATTGCTTGACAACAAAACATTTCTATATGTCTTTTCAGCTTTTAGGTCTTGCAATTAAAAAATTTATGTATACTTATGGTCCTGTGAAGTTGAGTACATACAACCTTGTCTCAAGAACAAAAGGTAAGATAAGGAGGAATATCTCAATACAGAAGGGTAAAATAAAATGAAAGGGTGGTGTACTTCAGCTATACACAATAATAATAATAATAATAATAATAATAATAATAATAATAATAATAATAAATGGAAAATTGCCATGAATCATACAGTACTTGTTGTTGTTGTTTGCAATAATACAATGTGAGGAACAGTTCAGGCAGATAAGCAAATGTTAAAACTTCCAACACAAGAGTGAGGACCAAAATATTAGCTTTTTTTAAATCTATTCAGTCTGATTGTCTGGAATTTATTTGTACCAGCCAGTCAGGAAGAAGTATGACTAGTACGGAGTTCTTGATTAGCATTGAGGAATAATGTCTAATGAAATACAAATGCGTCACTTTCTGCAGATTCCTTACACACTCTACAGCCCTTTCAGTTGTAAGCATGGCAGTTTGTGGAAACCATTCCACTGAGTTTTTGAACAGTTCTCTCTCTAAAAGTGGTTGGTTAAGAACTTACACGTCCATTAGCACAAATATAATAGTAAACTCCTTCACTCAGAGCGTACAAAAGTGTAAAATTAAATCTTTATATAAGTGCTTACTTTATCATTTTTGTGAATTATTGTCCTTAAAAGGCCTTATTTTTGTTGTGGTAATTATTTTCAGACTTAAAAATTGATTAACTAATCAAAGTTAAAAAGGTGAAAAAAAGACTGCATTATAGGTTGAAGGCTGAAGCAGTTATGAGGGTTACTCGGGTGCCTGACCTATAGGGGGAGAGGGGTAAG
The DNA here is from genome assembly GCF_021461385.2 of Schistocerca piceifrons. Lineage (NCBI taxonomy): Eukaryota > Metazoa > Arthropoda > Insecta > Orthoptera > Acrididae > Schistocerca > Schistocerca piceifrons. The sequence continues at coordinate 293,844,570 of NC_060149.1, read as the reverse complement.
GTTATCCCCATATCGAGCATGTAGAATAGAGTGGGGGTACGATTACATACAGCACTGGAAACTGACACCATTTGTTGTATATAAACTCATTACTGCAGTGCCGGTAGTGGGAGATACTACACTTTGGCAGCAATGGCAAAGGGTATGGAAACCTCAACTAAATACTACACCTTTGACAAGAAAATATCTGTGGCAAAGTAATGATCTGTGATTTATCAGCCATCCCTGTTTGTAATATACATTTTGTGGACACACTGCAGAACAGGTGTATTTTAAAATTGTGATTAAATGCCTGTAAAGTGTGTGTTTAGTCAACTGTGGCCATGACAAGATGAATATAAACAATGGCTAATGTCATTGAGACTCATGGAGGAAAGTGGAAGATTTGCATAAAGGCCATTGATATAATGATGGGAGAAATGGCATTAAAAGCCCATATCCAATGTAAGTATTATTTCATGTTATATGTAATTTGATTAGAATGACTTGACTTGATGTGCTTAAATTACATGTGTGACACATTAAATCGTGAATGAGTTGTTAATACACTTCATCTATACCTACTCGACTACTAATTGTTGTGTCGTATATGAGAAAGCGAGTGTTGAAATTTATCAGAAAGGTGAAGCATAAATGAGACAAAGTAACAAAGGCAAAGATAAATTACTCGGGTGCTGCACTTAACGGCATCCTACATTCACAAATTATATCGATGCTGGATTGTTTCTTGGCAGCTATAAAGAACCAGTGAGGCTGGAGCCGGGTCACCTGATGGCAGAGCTGTGCCAGCGGCAGATCAGACCCGAAACTGGACTATTACAGGACAATTTAAAAACATTTTGTGTCCCACCTAACAGACTGTACATAAAGCATGATGATAATCACCTTTACATGTTGCATGTTTACTTTATTCTTGACCTCACTAAAGCATTAAGTGCAACTATTGTCAGTAATGAAAAGGTGCTTAAAGTCCTTAATTTTTATTTTGTAAATGCTGTACAAACCCTGAAGTTTCTCCTAGGAAAAAATTCTAGCAGACAAATGGTATTTTAGGCATTGTGAATGGGATTAATGAAACTACCACATAGAGCAGAAGAAATGAGAAACCTGTTGCAAAAATTTACTTGTATGTTGGTTTAACTTTTTTTTCTGCTGTACAATGGTGGAAATTGGATTTGTAAAATTGGGCCTGAAGAAGAGCATAAATTTGAAGTTATTTCCACATGTTACTTTTACTAGCCAGCTAAAAATTTTAATTCAACTTCACACTTTTCCTTCTCATATAATTTTTAGATGCTGTTATTGCTTTAATTGATCATACTAGTAAATTTTTGTTTCTCTGGTCTGTCTTGTTTCATGCTGAAAGCTAATATTACAGTGCCTAAAATGACAATCCATACCTATTTTTCCAAGCATTGGTTGTTGTAATGTAAACCTCTTCTCGTAGTTGTAACACTCTTATCCTTTGCGCCTGGCCTGTGATGAACATTTTGTTTTCATATATGCATCTGTTACATGTTACAGGTTTGTTATCAAGAGGGTCATGCTGTTCTCCTTGAATGTGACATTAGATGCGTTCTGGAGAGCAATCCTATGCTAACATGTCTACAGACAAAATGGCAGAATATAGAAATACAATGGCAGCAGGGTGTAACACCATCCCTGAACTAAGGATTGATCGTATTTAAATGTTGGCAGTTATGAGAGGTAACTCCTTGTTCAGATTTTTAAACTTTTAATTGTTGCATAATGTATAGAAGTTGCTAAGAGGAGAGAAACAAGTGTACAGAAAAAGAATGGTAATTAGACCAAGAGCTCTCTAACCCACTTTATTCACAAGAGTACAGTTTGTAGGAAAGTTATGGCAAACAGAAAACACCTGCCTCGATTTCACTGTCAATGTTGTAAGCTCAAAAAAGAAATCTGAAGTTGTCAACCAGAATTGGCACATGTTTAGTGTAACCAATTCAAACGTAATCAAAGCATATCCAGAAAACAAACTAATAATCAGCAAACTGATAAGACATTGTACTAAAACCTGCATGTAGGTAGGTACACTGCCTGTTGTATCTGCACTGTCAAAATCAGGTACACATTGATGTAGCAGAAAATACAGCACAACTACTGCAGCATTTAAAATTACTATTGAATTTTGTTAGATGTGGTGTCCAATGATGCAGCCCACATTGACTTACTGCCTGCAAAGTAGCGCAGTTTTCTGCCATACTGCAGTCTTATTGTAACAGATCATATTTTACACTGCACAGCTGTGCTGCAGTGTGCTCTTGAGCTATTTTGAGGAAACTGTGAGTTAGTTTAATCAATTTCAAATCTTGTAGTCTTACATCACTACTTGACAATCGACTAACATTTTCGTTATTGGTCACCGTTATGTTGATTATAATGTAAGTTTGCATTGGAGAATATGGTTTCTGTATTTCCCATGTAGTGCATATTAGGTCACATATTACTGAATGTCAGATATATTTGCTGCTCATCTGAAAGGGAAAAGTGATTTTAGGTGTTTCTTTAACTGATGCCATTTATGTAGTATCAGATCAGCTTGCAACTCGATGATTGAATAGAAATTTAATGTGACATACCTTAACTTCTCAAGGGGCAGTGGAATGGAAAGGGGTGGTGAAAGCAGACACACTGTCATGGTGATTGTTATTTTAGTTTTGAACATGGGTGTAAATTTAATTTAATCAACATTTGTACAATAATATGTGCAAGTGAATCCAGTTTTGTGTATTAAAACATTATGATTAGCAGTTAGTTTAAAAATGAGACTAAAACACCTTAAGACATAAAATCTGGAAATTTTTTAACACTATTACATAAGAATTTATACTTAAATTAGAAATGAAGTGAGAAGGTGTTCTGTCTTGTAATTAATACCCTCACATGAATAGGAGAAAAACTGACTTCCCAAAGTTCTGACATCGGGATTCCCCCAACAGACTTGGTGTGGATCACCCATTTAGCAACAATATTCAGATTGCTGTAGCAGAGTGTATGTTGCAATATTTAATTGAAACTATTGAAAAAATTGTTTGCCATGAATAAATTTATCAAAATATAAAAAGTTAGGAATTATTTTAAAATTCCCCATTTTTTCCCATCTATGATTATGGCAATACTTCATACATATGAGTGTTTGTATGAAAGGTAAAATTTGACTGAATTTAAAATAGAAAGACTTCACATGACAATACAGAGTATAGGGGGATCATTGGCCACCATTACTAGGCAGCAAAGGGATATTAAGAAGGGAAAGATCAGAACCACTAGTCTAGCTTAACCTTGTGATGTATATTGCAGTCCGAATTTGGTGGTGTGCTACTATTCACGTCTGATTTCAGCCATATTTGTGTTCCTTATACTATGTAGCCATTACTAATTTTTTGTATGGGATTAATTCTGAGACCTCACTATAGATATTTCTGCCACTTGCAAATACCACATTGTTTTCTCTTACTACTCCTCCACATCTCAGATTAGATGTTGTGGCAAGCATATAAAGTATACATCACATTTGTCTTCTTTACTACCATGCCTGGACAGTAGTTCAAACCATGTCCAGCCATCGTAATTTAGGCTTTCCGTGACTTCGCTAAATCACTTAAGGCAAATGCTGGGATGATTCCTTCGAAAGGGCATGGCCACTTTCCTTCTCCATTCTACGTTAATCCAAACTTGTGCTCCATCTCTAATGACCAGTTTGTTGACGGGATGTTAAACACTAATCCTCCTCCCCCCTCCTCCTCCCCCCTCCTCCTCCCCCCTCCTCCTCCCCCCTCCTCCTCCCCCCTCCTCCTCCCCCCTCCTCCTCCCCCCTCCTCCTCCCCCCTCCTCCTCCCCCCTCCTCCTCCCCCCTCCTCCTCCCCCCCTCCTCCTCCCCCCTCCTCCTCCCCCCTCCTCCTCCCCCCCTCCTCCTCCCCCCTCCTCCTCCGCCCTCCTCCTCCCCCCTCCTCCTCCCCCCTCCTCCTCCCCCCTCCTCCTCCCCCCTCCTCCTCCCCCCTCCTCCTCCCCCCTCCTCCTCCCCCCTCCTCCTCCCCCCTCCTCCTCCCCCCTCCTCCTCCCCCTCCTCCTCCTCCTCCCCCCCTCCTCCTCCTCCCCCCCTCCTCCTCCTCCCCCCTCCTCCTCCTCCCCCCTCCTCCTCCTCCCCCCCTCCTCCTCCTCCCCCCTCCTCCTCCTCCCCCCCTCCTCCTCCTCCCCCCCTCCTCCTCCTCCCCCCCTCCTCCTCCTCCCCCCCCTCCTCCTCCTCCCCCCCCTCCTCCTCCCCCCTCCTCCTCCTCCCCCCCCCTCCTCCCCCCTCCTCCTCCCCCCTCCTCCTCCTCCCCCCTCCTCCTCCTCCTCCCCCTCCTCCTCCCCCCTCCTCCTCCTCCCCCCTCCTCCTCCTCCCCCCTCCTCCTCCTCCCCCTCCTCCTCCTCCCCCTCCTCCTCCCCCCTCCTCCTCCCCCCTCCTCCTCCCCCCTCCTCCTCCCCCCTCCTCCTCCTCCCCCCTCCTCCTCCTCCCTCCTCCCCCCCTCCTCCCCCCCCCTCCCCCCCTCCTCCTCCCCCCCTCCCCCCTCCTCCTCCCCCCTCCTCCTCCCCCCCTCCTCCTCCTCCCTCCTCCCCCCCTCCTCCCCCCCCCTCCCCCCCTCCTCCTCCCCCCCTCCCCCCTCCTCCTCCCCCCTCCTCCTCCCCCCCCTCCTCCTCCCCCCCTCCTCCTCCCCCCTCCTCCCTCCCCCCTCCTCCTCCCCCCTCCTCCTCCCCCCTCCTCCTCCCCCCTCCTCCTCCCCCCCTCCTCCTCCCCCTCCCCCCCTGCAGCAGACTTTGTACAGCTCAGGCGTGTTATCAACATTGGGTGGCACCTCAAACTTGTTGTTAAGCACTAAGGCGGCTGCCATAAAAACAGTTCCCGCACTGGTCTTCAACATATAGCTGAACCCACAACAGTCCACCACTCACCCTCGAGTAAGGACAAATCAGTCTGATGGTCTGCATCAGATGATGCAGTGGCATCAAAGTTTTCAGGATATTCTAAAGGCATTGGAAGTGTGTGTGTTTTCACCTCGGGGACTTATATGTCCCTGCAGCTTAGGGCAGCAGTCTAAGCTCATCAGCCATCACCAGTGCAGCTTCCAGCTGTTTCTGGATAACCACCAACTTGCATTATATTCACAAACAAGCAGCAGTCTTTGTCATTTTCCTACTGCATGAAACTATATAAAATCATGCAAAGAAAATGTACTAATCCAAGCATTAAACTAAGAAACTACTGGCAGACCACAGTAAGATATCAAATTATTGATTGGTGTTGTAGGTGGTGAAATTGCCACTACTTTTTTTAATGATACACGAAACATAAAGAAGAAAATAATTTTTTATTTTTAAAAATATTTTAGGCATCGAATTCTGTAAAATGCAAATTGGGAACTGATTTAAATTGTAGGAGTTGCAAGAAAAAATATTAACTGTTATGTCCAGAAATTAATCCGTGTTTATGAAAAATACTGAAGCAATTATTTTGTTTTTGATTTCATTATTCGTTTATTTACAGGAGAGATTTACATTTTGAATGGCAGTGGTGACAGCAGAAGATAATCTATTCCAGGTTCATATGCAGGTGGAAAAACAGCAGAATGTATAGCCCAGTTCCAGTTTCGTTCATGCTGTTAGAAGGGCATTGGTGCTCTTAAAGTGTGTTTATAACATTCTGAAAGAACATTTTTACAAATAAATATCTCAACACTAGTGTTCTGTGTTATTGATTTGGATTTGCCCCACTGAAAAATACACTTTTAAGTAGGACCAAAACACAGCGTTGTCAGTGTGATGGTTTACCTTAAACTTCCTTCTTTCCTTTGTGTGGAAAAATCCAGCAGCATACTTCTGTTTAAAGTTATCTTAAATTTTCAAACTTTCATTTCATGTGTTATGTAGTTGTCACTCTGTACAGTGGTTCTGCCTTTGTTGGTTCTGTGTGAATAATTTAGTCAGTTAAGTTTACAAAAGTATTGTATGAAAAGTACATGGAAACACACAGCACTTTTAAACACTGAACAAGAGTATCTCTTTCTGAATTTTATTGTTGACATTACACTGAAGTGACAAGTCACAGGATAATGATATGCACATATACAGATGGCAGTAGCATCATGTGGAAGAGGTATGAAAGGGCAGTGCATTGGTGGTGGTGTTCCTTGTACTCGGGTGATTCGTGTGAAAAAATATCTAATGTGATTATGGCCGCATGATGGGAATTAGTGGACTTTGAACGCAGAATGGACGGTGGAGTTAGATGCATGGGACAGCCCATTTCGGAAATGGTTACAGAATTCAATATTCCAAGATCCACAGTGCCAAGAATACCAAATTTCAAGGATTACCTTTCACCACAGACAGTGCAGTGGCATTTGGGGTATTTGCATAGTTGTCAGTGCTGACAGACAAGCAACACTGTATGAAAGAACTGCAGAAATTGGTGTGGAACATACGATGAATGTATGTTAGGACAGTGCAGTGAAATTTGGTGTTAATGGGCTATGGCAGCAGACAACTAATGGGAGTGCCTTTGCTGACAGCATGACATCTGAGCACCTCCCCTGGGCTCGTGGCCATATCGACTGGACCCTAGGCTGGAAAACCATGGGCTGGTCAGATGAGTCCCGATTTCAGTTGGTAAGAGCTAATGGTAAAGTTAGTGTGGTGCACATCCATGGACCCAAGTTGTCAACAAGACACTGTGCAAACTTGTGGTGGCTCCATAATGGCACAGTGTGGACCGATTGACAGGAAATTGTTAGGGCCAGCAAATTCAAGGCTGTTTGCAGCCCTTCATGGACGTAATGTTCCCACACATCGGTGTCATTATTATGGATGACAATGCACCAATTACTGGGTTTTTAGAAATTGGTTAGAATAACATTCTGGACAATTCAAACAATTCAGATTGCCGGACATGAATTCCAGTGAATGTTTATGGCACATAATCAAGATCAGTTTGTGCACAAAATCCTGCATTGGCAACACTTTGGCAATTCTGTAAGGTTATGGAGGCAGCATGGCTCAGTATTTCTGTAGGGGACTTCCAACGACTTGTTGAATCTATGCCACATTAGTTGCTGCCCCACATTGGGCAAACGGTGGTCTGACACAATATTAGGAGGTATCCCATGACTTTTGTCACTTCGGTGTATGATTGTAATATCGGGATCTTCTCTTGTTCGTAAGAGATATGTAGCTTTTTGGTACAGATTTTCCTTAATTTCAATTTGAATATAGTTAAAAAAAAATACCTTCAAAACATGAGGGTGCATTGTACCTTGAAACAATTTAATATGAAACCAATATCTGAAATACTCTGATTAAAAAAATTATGCAGTTGGGTGGTGTTATATGCAATATAGAAATATAAGCTTTTCCTTCACTCTGGTATCTTTCATAATGTTGGTGGTGCTTTCAAGTAGAGTGAAATGTATTGGAATGTTTTGATGTCGTTCAGATGCAGATCTAAAGTACAGTTATGGTCGCTCTCATTACTATTTTAATAACAGTAATAATAAAATTAAACAGTTCAATTTGATTACTTAAGTACTGACAGTTTGCCTTCTGCCTCCGAGCAGTGTTTCAGCACTGCGCAAGTAGCAGCAAGTGGCTTATTATCGTTCATATAAGTGCAGTAGTAAAGTTGAAAGTTTGTTTGTGTGTTCTTAGCGCACTTGTTTAGTTAAATCCGTCAAATCATTGTGTGCAGATTTGCATTTTAATATCTGTGACGTGTAAAGTCGCGTAGTCGTCTGTAATTTGTTTATTTCATTTAAATAGTCTTTGTACGATACTGACAGTACAGTTAGCCTTCTGTCGCTGAGCAGTGTGTCAGCATTGTGCAAGTAGTAGCATTATTGCATTTACTAGGCAGTCTTGTATTTTAATAACTGTTTAAATGTTGTGTCGAATTGTTTGTGCTCTCTGTAGATAAGTTCAGACATTCTTTGCACAACAGTATTTAGCATGGATAGGGACTGCGACTGCTGTGTTAGGATGCGGGCTGAGTTGGCACCCTTTGCTCCCAGCTTCAGGCAGTGTTGGCTTCGATCACACAGCTTGAGGCTGTTGCCAGTGGGCATCACTGTGGGGGTCCGGACTGGGGTTTGTTGGGGATGGCCAGCTCGTCCCTCGCATCCTCCGATCGGACTACGGCTGTGGCTGCCTGGGATACTGCCCACATTGTGGCTGACCCCTCACCCGTGGTGGAGTGGGAGGTCGTCTTGAGGTGTGGCAGGGGGCGAAAGACATTCTGGAGGACTGAACGGAAGGTTTCTGCAGTTCCTGATGAACTGATTTCAGGCTCTGTTTCCGGTTGATACTGATCTTCGGCCGGACATGGCTGCTTGTCCTCTTCCAGAGGTTGCCCCTCAGTCTGCAAGGTCCGGGCAGTCGTAGAGGGTGGGCTTCCTGGTAGTTGGGAGCTCCAACGTCAGGTGCGTAATGGGGCCCCGTTAAAGATATGGCTACAAGCGAGGGGAAGAAAACCAATGCGCACTCCGTGTGCATACCGGGGGGAGTCATTCCAGATGTGGAAAGGGTTCTTCCGGATGTCATGAAGGGTACAGGGTGCACCCATCTGCAGGTGGTCGCTCATGTCGGCACCAATGACGGGTGTCGCTATAGATCGGAGGAAATCCTCTCTGGCTTCCGGTGTTTATCTGATTTGATGAAGACTGCCAGTCTCGCTAGCGGGATGAAAGCAGAGCTCACCATCTGCAGCATCGTCAACAGGACTGACTGCGGACCTTCGGTACAGAGCCGATTGGAGGGTCTGAATCAGAGGCGGAGACGGTTCTGTGACCATGTGGGCTGCAGATTCCTCGACTTGCGCCATAGGGTGGTGGAGCTTCAGGTTCCGCTGCATAGGTCAGGAATCCACTGCACACAGCAGACGGCTACACGGGTAGCAGGGGTTGTGTGGCGTGGACTGGGCGGTTTTGTAGGTTAGGTGGCCTCTGGCATGTACAGAAAGGGCAACAGCCTCAAAGGGTGCGGGGCAAAGTCAGGACATGCGGGGACTAAGCAGCAATCGGTATTGTAATTGTGAACTGTCGAAGCTTCAAGCACTGATAGAAAGCACAGAAACTGAAATCGTTATAGGTACGGAAAGCTGGCTGAAGCCAGAGATAAATTCTGCCGAAATATTTACAAAGGCACAGACAGTGTTTAGAAAGGATAGATTGCATGCAACCAGTGGTGGCATGTTTGTTGCTGTTAGTAGTAGTTTATCCAGTAGTGAAATAGAAGTGGATAGTTCCTGTGAATTATTATGGGTCGAGGTTATACTCAACAACCGAGCTAGGTTAATAATTAGCTCCTTTTACCGACCTCCTGACTCAGTAGCATTTGTGGCAGAACAACTGAGAGAAAATCTGGAATACATTTCACATAAATTTCCTCAGCATGTTATAGTATTACGTGGAGATTTCAATTTACCAGATATAGACTGGGACACTCAGATGTTTAGGACGGGTGGTAGGGACAGAGCATCGAGTGACATTATACTGAGTGCACTATCCGAAAATTACATCGAGCAATTAAACAGAAAACCGACTCGTGGAGATAACATCTTGGACCTACTGATAACAAGCAGACCCGAACTTTTAGACTCTGTAAGCGCATAACAGGGAATCGGTGATCATAAGGCCATTGCAGCATCCCTGAATGTGGAAGTAAATAGGAATATAGAAAAAGGGAGGAAGGTTTATCTGTTCAGCAAGAGTAATAGAAGGTAGATTTCAGACTACCTAACAAATCAAAACTAAAATTTCTGTTCCAACACTGACAGTGTTGAGTGTTTATGGAAAAAGTTCAAGGCAATTGTAAAATGCGTTTTAGGCAGGTATGTGCCGAGTAAAACTGTGAGGGATGGGAAAAACCCACCGTGGTTAAACAACAATGTTAGGAAATTACTGCGAAAGCAAAGAGAGCTTCACTGCAAGTTTAAACGCAGCCAAAACCTCTCAAACAGAAGCTAAACGATAGCAAAGTTAGCATAAGGAGGGCTATGCATGAAGTGTTCAGTGAATTCGAAAGTAAAATTCTATGTGCCGACTTGACAGAAAATCCTAGGAAGTTCAGGTCTTACGTTAAATCAGTAAGTGGCTCGAAACAGCATATCCAGACACTATGGGATGATGATGGCATTGAAACAGAGGATGACACGCGTAAAGCCGAAATACTAAACACCTTTTTCCAAAGCTGTTTCACAGAGGAAGACCGCACTGCAGTTCCTTCTCTAAATCCTCGCACGAACGAAAAAATGCCTGACATCGGAATAAGTGTCCAAGGAATAGAAAAGCAACTTAAATCACTCAACAGAGGAAAGTCCACTAGACCTGATGGGATAGCAATTCGATTCTACACAGAGTACGCGAGAGAACTTGCCCCCCCTTCTAACAGCCGTGTATCGTACGTCTCTAGAGGAACGGGAGGTTCCAAATGATTGGAAAAGAGCTCAGATAGTTCCAGTTTTCAAGAAGGGTCGTCGAGCAGATGCGCAAAACTATAGGCCTATATCTCTGACATCGATCTGTTGTAGAATTTTAGAACATGTTTTTTGCTCACATATCACGTCACTTCTGGAAAGCCAGAATCTACTCTGTGGGAATCAACATGGATTCCGGAAACAGCGATCGAGTGAGACCCAACTCACTTTATTTGTTCATGAGACCCAGAAAATATTAGATACAGGCTCCCAAGTAGATGCTGTTTTCCTTGACTTCCGGAAGGCGTTCGATGCAGTTCCGCACTGTCGCCTGCTAAAGTAAGAGCCTATGGAATATCAGACCAGTTGTGTGGCTGGATTGAAGAGTTTTTAACAAACAGAACACAACATGTTGTTCTCAATAGAGACGACTACAGACGTTAAAGTAACCTCTGGCGTGCCACTGGGGATTGTTATGGGACCATTGCTTTTCACAATATACATATAAATGACGTAGTAGATAGTGTCGGAAGTTCCATGCGGCTTTTCGCGGATGATGCTGTAGTATACAGAGAAGTTGTAGCATTAGAAAATTGTAGCAAAATGTAGGAAGATCTGCAGCGGATAGGCACTTGGTGCAGTGAGTGGCAACTGAGCCTTAACATAGACAAATGTAATGTATTGGGAATACATAGAAAGAAGGATCCTTTATTGTATGATTACATGATGGCGGAACAAACACTGATAGCAGTTACTTCTGTAAAATATCTGGGATTATGCGTATGGAACGATTTGAAGTGGAATGATCACATAAAATTAATTGTTGACAAGACGGGTACCAGGTTGAGAGATTCATTGGGAGAGTCCTTAGAAAATGTAGTCCATCAACAAAGGTGGCGGCTTACAAAACACTCGTTCGACCTATACTTGAGTATTGCTCATAAGTGGGGGATCCGTACCAGGTCGGGTTGACAGAGGAGGTAGAGAAGATCCAAAGAAGAGCGGCTCATTTCGTCAGTGTTATTTGGTAAGCATGATAGCATTAGGGAGATGTTTAGCAAACTCAAGTGGCAGACTCTGCAAGAGAGGCGCTCTGCATCGTGGTGTAGCTTGCTGTCCAAGTTTCGAGAGGGTGTGTTTCTGGATGAGGTATTGAATATATTGCTTCCCACTACTTATACCTCCCAAGGAGATCACGAATGTAAAATTAGAGAGATTAGAGTACGCACGGAGGCTTTTTGGCAGTTGTTCTTCCTGAGAACCATACGTGACTGGAACAGGAAAGGGAGGTAATGAAAGTGGCATGTAAATTGCCCTCTGCCGCACATCGTCATAAAAATCTCATTCTGGAATCATCCCCCAGGCTGTGGCTAAGCCATGTCTCTGCAATATCCTTTCTTTCAGGAGTACTAGTTCTGTAAGGTTCGCAGGGGAGCCTCTGTAAAGTTTGGAAGGTAGGAGATGAGGTACTGGCAGAAGTAAAGCTGTGAGGACGGGGCATGAGTCGTGCTTGGGTAGCTCAGTTGGTAGAGCACTTGGCCGCGAAAGGCAAAGCTCCCAAGTTAGAGTCTCGGTCCGACACACAGTTTTAATCTGCCAGGGAGTTTCATATCAGCACATACTCCGCTGCAGAGTGAAAATCTCATTCTGGACACTTATGACTGTTCCAGAGGTCTGCTCATTAACACAATTTACCTTGGGCAAAATGACCATTTCCTAATTGACACTGGGGCACAAATTTCTTGTGATGTTGTGTCATGTAGCTGAGCTGTACAGTCACAGGTTTTTATGGCAATTGAATTACAGAGAAGTTGTGATTAACTTCAGGATAGACAAAGATGAATATATGGTGGAAATGCAAGTGACAAGATGGAGAGAAAAACACTACGAAGATGTAGTGAGAGTTAGATTTTGGAGTAGCTAACCATACTCGGATAAGTGTAGCTGAAAGAGAGATCTGATTTTGTTATAGCAATTATTGCTACAATAGAAACTCTGAAGGTCAGATTCAAAGGGGCATAATGCTTCCGAGATACCATGCAAGCTATGCAGTGATGCAGTTTATGCCATTCAGTCGATGTGGGTTTGGCTGAATTTGAATGCGTTCTTCTGGAAACATGAAATTTATGTATATTGATGTGAAAATGATAAAGCACGGGAGAATTATGTTGTGAAGAGCCACTGGCGAAAGGTAATTGCTGGACCAGAGGCATTAGTATTTAGCTGCAACTGCTAGTCCCATTAAAAAGAGCTGAGTGAGGAATTGCGTGTTCCAGTAAGCACTACTCATATGAATAACACAGAAGTGGGACAACAACAAGGAACTGCTGTTGCAACAGTGTCAAATGTGGATTCACAAGATATGATTGAAAGAGCAAGATGAGCAGGTAGTAAATTATAGTCTGCCTAATGAGAGCAATGCTGATGGATTAAGTAAGAAAGTAAGATTGTTTCAAAACTGGCAAAGAAGAAAAATTAATGAAGGTGCAAGAGGCCAACTTGTGTCAATGTTGGAAACAAAATCCTAAATTTGAAGTTGTTGATGGAATAATCACAAGAGCACTGCTAAAGGGAAATGCATCTTTGTACCTGAAAGCCTATGAGAAGTAGTGTTATGAGAATATCATGATAGCCTTCTGGCAGGATACAGTGACAAAAGAACAACTAACCAAGAGTAACTCATATCTATTAATGGTCGAACTGGAAACCAGATTCTTGGTTATATTTTACATTGGTGATTCGTCTGGACAACAGAACATCACAGGAAAAACTAAAGCACCACTGCAAGAACTTTCAGAAATGATTAAAGCGTTTGAATGAGTGTCTCTTGATATTTTAGGTCCCATACCGTAAACAAATGATGGAAATTGTTATACCTTGACTATTGTATACTGCTTCTTGAGAGAGCTGTTAATGATGCCAATCCTGGGCCAATCTGCAGGGACTAAGATGTGGCACATGTGATTAAGACTTGGTTTTGAAATATGGCTTACGATCTCTAATTATTGACAAAGATTCCTATTTTACTTCCAAATTACTACAGCAAGTATACAGATTGCTGAAAACTGACAAGGTAAGGACAATATTAGCTCATCTGTAGGGGCATGTGCAAGTGGAAAAAGTTCATTGAACAATCAAAATATATAACTTTGTAACAACAGCAAAAAGCAGCAATGATGAGCTTGTTGAAGAGTTATCCAGCTAACTAAATGAAGTGTGGAAACATGTAAAGCAGAGCACCTCCAACTTCTCACATAACAATAAATAAGTTTCCAGCAAATTTACGATCCAGATTAACAGTGGTCATAATTGCATACAAATGCATTAAGGCATTGATGTTAGTTGATCTTGATGCAAGTTAATGGTACCTCTAATTTCTAAAGTTCCTTTCATATGCATTTCCTCTTCAAATGCCAATTGGTTGGAGTTGAAAATAAATTTCTTGCTCAGTGATGGGCTAAGTTTGGGTATGTCATCTACAAATTTTTGGACCGATTCCACAGTTTGCTGGCCATCATGAAGTCGGTGCTTTGTTTGAAATTCTGTTGCCTTATAACTTCCAATTTGTAGCACTGTTTGAAGTTATGCAACCATCTACTGCTTCCATTGAAATCACTGTAATCTGTCGTGCACAATTTGATAGGTCACTGTCATGTACATCCTGTAAATTGTATTGAGCATCCTTGAAACATGCAATCACTAGTTTCTGTAACAAGTATGCCTTGTCCTCTGCCGAATACCCATACTTTTTCTTATGCACTACATAGTCTTATTGTAGCAGACTTATTTGAAATCTGTTCATAATTGTTTTTTCTACTATGTTGTGAATGATTTTCCATGTACAACATTTTGTCTAGTATCCGCTCCTTTGGCAATGAGTGTCCTACGTTTTATTGGAAATGGAATTTGTGGCTCCCCGTCTGACAAGGATAATGAACTACATGGCTCGACATCTATTTCAATACAACTTTCATTTGTTAAGCACATATTTATCACTGTACCCCTCAAGGGTATTGTCTGCAAAGCCGAGCGTATATGACACCACACATTCCACTAACTCATCTTGCAGAAACACTGACATTTCATCTGCCACTATTTTCTCACTCTGCAAAATTCATTAGGTTCCTTTCTGGTTAAATGTCAGCTTCAGCAACTGTTGTAGATACAATGCAATGTTTGGCGTATTTACCATTGCCATTGCTCTGCTTTGTATCGAAACCACAAGCACTGTTGTGAGCTACTTGTCGACCAAGCAGCTCAACTGTGCTCCATAGCCTTATGCTGTGCTCACCATCAGATACCTCTGGTCCTGCCCCATATTGCCAGTAGCAGTCAATAGTATGGTTGCATGGTAGATAATGTATGGGGCATTGAATGCTGTAAACATCATTGGCCTTTTGTGACCTCACACTCAAGCAGTTCCTTGTTAGAGAAATCAGATGTAGGAATTAAGGTTAAAAATATTAGCCTCTTCATGTATTTCAAGTTAAAAAGTTAGAAGCTGTAGTATTCTTTCCTCTGATTTCTGTGACTATTATGAACTGTCAAAAATAAATTTCCATATGCCGTGCTTCGTTCACTTACTTGCATTTTTCGTCAACACACAAACATCAGTTTCTATCTTTTTCATGGTACGGTTTCTTCCTTCATGAACTGTTTCTACTTCAGACATCAGTAAATATTTCTGAATAAAGAATTGCAAACAAAAACATCAGAACAGAACTGCCATTTATAGATAAAACAATAAAGTGGTAATGCCTGTAATCTACAGAGGTGACCTCTGGCCTAAACATCTTATTTTTACAGTGTTTCTGCAAGGACTATTCACAAATATATAGTAGGCTACTAAAGACAACTTCATTAAGAAATAGACCATGTAAGCACTGCAGGGTGTCTTACATACATTAGGCTTTAACATTTTTGATACTATGCTGTGCTTTGATATCTTCTAAGCATAGCCTGAGATGTCCAGTCTTCTAATACCCCACTACATCCCCTGTGCCCTTTGGAATCTGGGAGCTCACAGCTCTTTTGTGGGTGCACATATGGTGAGGGCAAGGGCAGCAAGTCACTGAGCCATCAAGCCACAGTAGCATTTCTCATTTTCCTCTGCCGCAATAGTATTCTTTGACTATTTATTTTCCTTCGACTTAACTCCAGTGTTTTTGTGATTTGATATCAAATATTCCCAAACTCATTTCTCTGCTTTCTTTTACTCAACTTTTCCTTTTCATTATATTCTTACCCTCTTCAGTTAATTTGCAAATATCCCCTTCTTCCAGGTTTGAGCTCTATTTTTTCAAAATTTAACAGTAGTGTTGGTCATGCAGATGTGGTCACTCAGTATCTGGCATAGTCATGCATCTGGTCAGTCCATGTGTGGGTGGCAGTGAGGGGAGTGGTTTGTCAGGTCTCCACATGGTAGTAGGCCATGTGAATGCACAGGAAACATACTGTTGGCACCTGTGCTGGTTCCTCCCCCTGAATGTTGAGGAGTATATGTCTGCCATGTTTGGGCATGTGGACTTGTGGCAATGACCTCCATATTGTAGGTGGTCATTCTTTTTGCAGGGTAGTACTGATGGAGGGAGCCCCCAGTGAAAGTGGAAGGCATCATGGCAGATCAATCACAACAAAGAGAATAAATCTAAACCATACTGGTGGCTGTAGGCTCCAGCAGTCTCATCAGATTGATCTACTTACTTTAACGGACAAGATTATGACCACAATATGTTCCCCTCATTAGTTAAGACTTGAGATGAAAACCAACCTTCTCAGCAAGGAGGGAAATATGTGGGCCAATTCTTGGTCCGTACTAGAACTGACAGTGTATCTTTTGCAAATATCAACCTACTACTGTTTCCAGAGGAAACTGAAGAGAAGTATTGTGAAGCAACTTCAGTGAACAAAATGCAGAATGGATGTAGATTGATTAGAACATCCTGTCGAATGAAGATGAAAAAGTAGACACGTGAGCAATTATTCTGTGTTTTGAGGATGAGTTATTGTCAGATGAAGCTAAGATTATGGTTTATTGGTGTGATGTAAAATGCTGTGTATGATTTGCTGTCAGGCACTTCAAGTGTATGAAATTTGGCCACATGTTGTCTAGTTGCATGAATGACTTTATCTATAGAGGCTGTGGATGATGAATACATGAGGATGAGGATGCCCTCTGTGTACAACCAACTCGCCACACATGACTGTGGTGAGGTGCACCCCCCCCCCCTCCCCACCCCACCCTCCACCCTTGCCTTCCCCGATCACAACAAGAAGAGTTCAGAATCTTTGATTTACATTTCAGGAAGCCAGGAGCAAGATAATCACCTTTACCTTGTCTAGATGAGTCTATTATACCAAAAAAGTAACCCTTTCATAATCTACAATGAGAATGAATATTCCCAGTCTCCTCATCAGCAGGCTGAAGCTTCCACCGTTGTTGATCTGTTCATGTGTAGGAGGGACCTCCTGTTCACTATGTCCCCGTTTGCCTGTACACTTTGCCGGAGACTTCAGGTTTTCCGTCACCCGTAGAACAGAGATCCTCTATGTGACTGACAAACCCTAGCAGAGGGTTGCTCCCTCATGGTCCTACTATACTAACCCCCACAACCCAGTGCCCTACTGACAACTAGCAGGACGAAGAGGTGTGGACATTGGGCCACAGAACAGCACACTCTTCATCTTTGCCAGACTTATCTGGTTATTACTACCAGATCCAAATATTATTATGATGATGATGATGATGTGATCATGGTAACAACAGTGATGATGACGAGGAGGTGGTGCCTGGCAACCACCCTCAAGTTTTCTGTCTCTACTAAAGGCAAGCAGCGTGTGTCACCCTGTCTTTTGTTAAACCATGTTTGGAACCCTATAACACTCCTTTTTCTGATTTGGAACTTCTCAATGCACAGAAAATGTGCTCCAGGCCCTGATGTAATACATAATCAAATGTTACACTATCAACCTGTAAAATGCAAACACCAAATCCTTGATATTTTCAACTGAATTTCACTTGAGGGAAAGTTCACTCTCTCAGGGGAGGGAAAGGATTATTATCCCAGTTCTGAAAAACCAGGGAAGATCCTGCAGGATGCAGATAGCTACAGACCAATCTGTCCTACCAATACCCTTTTCACAGGGTTTTAGTGCATGGTAAGCTGATGTCTTTGCTGTACCCAAAAGTTCTCTTATCTAACTCAGTGCAGAATTAAGGACGGCTGGTCTGCTACTGAGCACATACTCTGAGGCCTAGTATTATAATTGCTTTTACCCACCATCAGTGTGTCATTGCTGTCTTCTTTGATCTGTGTAAAGCCTTATGGCAAAACATGGTCCCATATGGCACCACCATAGCCTTACAACCTATCTTGAATGGGCCTTTGCAGGATCCCTCCTGATCTTAATACAAAATTTTCTGTCATAATGATTCTTATTGGTCTGAGTCAGTAACTACTACAGTGCCTTTCACATACAGCAAAACAGAGTCCCACAAGACTCTGTCCTGAGTGTGACACTCATCTTAATAGAGATAAATGGACTGGCAGAGACAGTGTGATGTCTTGTCTCATCACTGTTATGACTGCTGCAACTACCGTAGTTCTTCCAACATTAGGTTTGCCATAAGGAAAAGAGGATGTTGCACACCTGCACATGGCTTCCAATTTAGCAGTACCAAAACCTGTGTCCTGCATTTATGAATTTTTACTGACGTAGAGCCACTCAACTGCACCCCGAGCCCTACCTACATAATGAGCTGCTTAACGTGTTCAAAAGAGACTGCTTCTTAGGACTCATATTTGAAGATAAGCTAACTTGGTTGCTCTATATATAACAGCTTATGTGGACATGCCAGTTAAAACTTAGTGTCCTATGTTGCCTCAGTAACACCCCATGCAGTGTGTAATGTTCCACTACTTTACAACTCTACAATGCTCTAATTTTATCACGTTAGATTATGGTAGCCTGGCCCATGGGTCAGTGATGCCCTAAGCATTGTGACTCCTAGATCCAATCAACCAGGCTTGTGACTTGTGCTTTCTGGATGAGTCCCATAGACAGCTTCCTGTTAACCTCCCTAACGGATCAGGTGCAACCAATTACTCCTCAATGTGCCATGTATGTTTGTAACCACCCAGAACATCCAAATCAACACCTTCTCTTTCCTACTACAAAACAGGACTTTAGAAAAGCAAACTCAGTGTGTATCTGTTTCAACTTTAGCTTGTCTCCTGTTGATCCTCTCATGACTGACTTGAGAACACTCCCACATTCCATATCTTACACCATATTTGCCTGATTCTTCCAGGTGACCTAAAGGATATGATAGACCCTTCAGTTTTCTACCAGTTGTTCCTCATGGCTCAATAGTTGAAGTCAAAACAGGCTACACCTCTACATGTACCAGGAGCAATGAGCAACACTCCCTACCTAGTAGATACAGCATCTTTATGGCAGAATTGGTAACTGTCATACATGGTCCTCATTAGATCTGTATCCACTCACATCAGTCTTTTCTTATTTACAGTGACTCCATGAGCAGGCTACAACTCACTGTTGTTCATGCCACCTCTAGGTTATGCACATTAAAGATCTCCTCTCAGACCCCCATGACAGAAAAATATGATAGTATTACTCTGATCTCCCAGTCACACTGGAATCTAGGAGGAACAAACTCGTGGATCGTCTTGCCAAGGAGGCTTCCAGAAGGATGCTGTGTAAATAAGGATACTGGGATGCAATATGCTGGTGACATTATATCACAGACTCTTAGCTCCATGGAACAGAGACTGGAGTGTTACATTCACAAACAGTAAGTTGCTGACTATGATTGTCTGCAAGTTTGTGGCTGCAATCACTTTGACTGTCTTGTCATGTATTTGCAATAAGTGGTTAGCACACTGGACTCGTATTCGGGAGGACGACGGTTCAATCCCGCGTCCGGCCATCCTGATTTTGGTTTTCCGTGATTTCCCTAAATCGCTCCAGGAAAATTCCGGGATGGTTCCTTTGAAAGGGCACGGCCGACTTCCTTCCCCATCCTTCCCTAATCCGATGAGACCGATGACCTCGCCGTTTGGTCTCTTCCCCCAAACAATCCAATCCAATTTGCAATACTTTGCTACCTCCATATTGGTCACACTAGTCTAATCTGTGGACACATCCTGTGACAGGCTGCAGCACCCCCCCCCCCCCCCCCTCCCGCCCTCCCAGATTATAGTTGTTATGCCTCCCTGATGGTTGCCCATTCCTGTTGGAGTGCCCCAACCTCGGTGCTACGAAGTGACCTCCACAATGTGGTTGAGTCACTCTTTGGAATCCTAACTAAAAATATCCAGGCTATGAATCATGTTTTAAATTTTATTTTCAGAGTTTATTGCATACTGTTATCAGAAGACTTTGTTGTTATGTCCCTGCTGACTGTTGGTTGGAGGTGGAGTTTTGCCTCCCACAAGATTTTTAGCCCCAGGAGGCCTTCAGGTAGACATCTGGTTTGACCCCTGACAATCTTACTCATGTTTAATATTACTAAGAGTTAATGTTTTATAAATGTTCTTGAGCTCCTCCAGCTTGTCATCTCAAATGGCCTTGTACAGTGGGTGAGGGAACTTGCTCAGCAGTGGGGAAAAGAGGTTGTACCTTTTGCAGCATTACAAACACCATCAGATCTCCAGTAGCTCTAAAGTGACATCTGCTCCACCTTATCTCCCCCCCCCCCCCCCCACCCCCCCCCCCCAGCTATTTCTAATAATTTATTCTTAACATCTATTATGGCTTTCCTATTCCTACTATATTTATCCCCTTTGTTTAAGGTTTAAAACTGAATGTTTTTTCCTATGTTTCCAAGATACATGGTATGGAGGGACTGATGACCATAGCAGTTTGGTCCCTCAACCCTTTTGTAGGCACATTTTTCCAAGCTTGTAACAGGTGACAGTTGATGGTTCAATGACTTGCTATGAAACACCAAGCTATACAATGCAAAAACAAAAAAAAATTAGGCACCCATTTTTTTTTTAAATTGATGTGGGAAGATGGCCTCCTATGGCCCATGAGATAATAGTTTCAAACTCTTCTGAAATTTTTTATTATGAAAATTGGCATTGCAAAACAAAATAGAAAATGTACTTGACTGCTAGATTATCTTTCATTAACAAAATATTAATGGACATTTAATTACTGGATGTTATGGAACAGTTTGAAACATGAATCTACACAGAAAGTGACTTTGCAATTGTAGCATATTATTCTTGTTCTTTTATCCTCTTTTCTTATACTTCACAATTTTCCTTGGTAGATGTTCACCCACATTAGATCTGTATCCACTCACATCAGTCTTTTCTTATTTACAGTGACTCCATGAGCAGGCTACAGGCTATAACTCACTGTTGTTCATGCCACCTCTAGGTTATGCACATTAAAGATCTCCTCTCAGACCCCCATGACAGCGGTTCTCTATTTCTTGTGATTGCTGTGTGCATTATAAACACTTTCACAATGGCAGTAACAACCAGAAAATAAATTCTGTGACACCGTTTTACAGATAATCCAGCTTCATACCATTCTTGTTTCTGATCAAAGAGATTTACGCTGCCATTACACTGTTGCAACAAACGTATGGCACTTTGACACGCTATGCTACATGTGGAACTGTTCTGGTGTAACCACAAGCACTGGAACAAAGAGGAAGAACGCAGGACCAGAGAAGGCGGTGAGGCGATGTCAGCTAATAGGCCACCGACAAGGGCCGTGCCACGGCAGAAATGACCTCTGCAAGAAGTGAATATAAAGGCCGCTCCTGCCAGCATCGGCCAAACATTAGTTGGCATTAATGGAGTATTAGCATGGCTTAGCAGAGAGTACTGCGATATCAGTTATTAGTGATCCATATCCATTGCTAGTTTGGACTTTGTCTATAGGGAAGATTATTACTGTTTGCATGTTCCCCATCGCTTGCGACACTTGTTCTAAATAGAAAGTTAAGTACTGTCAATCTGATTTATTGAAATGAAACTATTAATGTTATTTGCTTGAATTATTGTAAGCATTCTGAGAATGCAGCGTCCCTTAGGCACCCTATATGAGATGAGTGGGAAAGACCCCATATTTGGCGATGAGGATTCAACAGGAACCATTTCTTCCTTTTCTGGAAATGAATGTTACTCACTTGGAGATGTCGCTGTAGACAGAACCATTAGTGTTCTTGTGTCTTTTATTGCAACAACTGAATCTTTGGTCTGCATCTTGAACTTTCCTCGTGAAAGTTCATTGTTTTCCATCATCATTTCCGGAAGACCTTTTATGTTGTCTCTGCCAGTACTTACAGGATATATTCCATTATCGACAAGTGTTTTCATTAGGCCATACAAAGTGAAATAGTTGTCAAATGCTACAAAACACCTTTCTCTCTCTCTCTCTCTCTCTCTCTCTCTCTCTCTCTCTCTCTCTCTCTCGAAGGTGAACACAAATCAAGTAGAGCCGTTTCACCAACAGGAATATTGGCATTATTGTCTTACCCTTTTCCACAGGTGTCTTAACTTCATCAACAGATAATCTGCCTGCATGATTATGTGCCTCTATGAAATTAGTATTTAGGTCATCAGATACCCACTTTATATACTTTATCATATCCAGGAGCATCCATTCACACTGCCTTCAAATTATTGTTGAGATGAAGGTTTTCTAGAGTTTTTTAAGCCTTTTTAGAGTCATCACTATTGACACTGATTCAACATGTAACATAGTATCTGTACCCCAGTAATTTGATAAATATGGCAATTTGTGGATGACCACAATGATGAGCAACTCAATAAATGTTTTTATTTCAGAGGCTGTTGTGTCCATCCAGTTCTTTGTTGTTACAGGTTTTTTGGAGCTCACTTGAAAATTTTGTGACTCTTGCAATGCATACAAGTTTCTTCGACAGTATTCTGAATGATACTTTCACTGACAGTATCAGGAAAATACTCATATGGATGATTCATTTTAGAGAATGCTCTCTTTGGCAATGCTAATCTTTGTATAACAGAATCTATGTCTAAACAATGAGGCAGGGTTTCATACCAATCAGTTTGGTGCTCTCATCACTAACACTCAGAGCTCGAATGTTTGTTGACTTTGTGGGAGAACATGCAGAGACCAAACACACTGTATGGACTGAAACACTGTCCACTGAGGGCATTTGTTGAAAAGTAGCAGGACACTGTGGGTGGATGTTTAGTATATTATTTTTCTCATGTGTTAAAATATCATTTGATTCAATGTCAGAAACTGAACTCATCCTGGGGAAGTGAGAAGAGATACTCCAGATGTCCTCTTCCCTGGCAAAGTACTTCTGTAATGAGAAATATCTAAGATAAGTGAATATGCCTAATAACACCTCAAACTCAATGCAGACAGATACAGAGCCCTTCACTGTTGTGTTTTGTGCATCAGATCTTCTTCACTGTAAGTCACTTAGTACAATGACTGAAGGGTTATTGTGCTACAGGGGCTAAGTAACAGAATGTACTTACTAGGTTTTTCAGAATAAACTTTATTTGAATAACAAGAACATAAGTATGCACTAACACCACATTAACACTTGCTCATTGACTTTAGGAAAGCAATTTATCGCTTGGCATGATCCTAAATAGACACCGATGTTTCTGAATAAGTTTGCACTGAAATGCTAAATGGGCAAAAAGTCAACCAAACAAGTTTTGTAATATTTCTACATCTAGTAATCATTTTATTGTTCTTTCTTGGCACAATTCACTGTGAAACTGTTTGTGCACAACAGGTAGGTATTCCATAATATTTTTGTGGTTTCTTTTTCTTCTTTAAATACTATCCTTTCCCACAGTAACCTCACTGAATGTGATTGTTTGATTGTTTTGTAATCTTCACCTCGCCGCCCGTTTTTCAACACTCATTTTCCATCCCTCATTTTCCATCCCTTTGTTTCACCAAATGTCTTTTTTATCTGGATTACCTCAGGCATTGTGGTTTTAATCCACAAGATTGAACTTATATTAACCTTAGTTGTGTTAATGAGCATATCAGCTGCTTGCTGAAAGTCCATAAAATAACTGCCTTTCGTCTGAACAACTTTAAATGATTGCTTATTATGATCTGTTGTTATGGTGTTCATTACATCATCAGGAATAAAATGCTCCCTCACCTTTGCACATGATTCCTTTGAGAGTCACAAGCTTTTCTGTTACTTTCCTTTGCTGAATTATTCATATTGTTTTCACTATCTCTTTTACCACCAGCGAAGACACTCAAGAGACAGGCTACAAAACAGAAGGAGCAAGCAGAAGTGTATAATCTCTATGTCCAGTATAGGCAACTTGTTTAATGCATTCTGCTCATAACTCATTTGGTATGCACAAGTGATAGGAGTTACTTCTCATGCCATCTACTGGTCTTTGTAACATCATGGATAATTGGAGACAGTGCTTTTAGTAAGTAAAAGCCCTGTTCACATACCACATAAAGGAAGTAGAAAACATAATTTATGCAAAACTGTCACTTAGCCCCTTTAGCATGATAACCCTCCAGTTTGTATAATAGATAAGGGCTATACAAATTTCCTGTCCCTGACATTCTATTTCCAGTATGACTTAGAAGTATTCAGGCAATTTTGTTTCAATAGCTGGCAGGAGTGATCATTGTGTATGATCTGGAACTACCAAACTATTTCGCTAAAAAGCTCTGAAAAGATTGCCAGGATAGCCAAGGAAAATTTTTTTAGCTTTATTTATCAGTTATGAACCAAACAATAAGAGAAGAATTGCAGAATTGATTAACAGAGTAATCATTGTTAATTCTCCGCGGTAGATTTGATGGCAACAAGTTGAAACAACACAGTTATGTACATTAGATTTATCTGCATTTTTGTTTCTGTATCAGCTGATACAATTCTTGGTGCTCCTTAATGTGCAGTTTGCTTGACTGTTGTGTGGCATCATGTAATTTGTCACTCAGGTTTCTTTATATGAATTTTCCCATCACTTTGTACCCAAATTTTTGTGGTTGTTCTGAGATGCTACTTGTATACAACACAAAATGTAGTATGTACACAGACTGTTTCAATGTACAA
This sequence comes from Schistocerca piceifrons, assembly GCF_021461385.2. Classification (NCBI taxonomy): domain Eukaryota; kingdom Metazoa; phylum Arthropoda; class Insecta; order Orthoptera; family Acrididae; genus Schistocerca; species Schistocerca piceifrons. The sequence continues at coordinate 293,820,016 of NC_060149.1, read as the reverse complement.
ACTGAAGAATATATTAAATCTCTTGTGATGATTCAGATAAGCTTATTTAGTATTTATGGTAGACATAAGCAGATGACTGGAAAGGGCAGTGCGTTGAAATTTTCAGGCAAGTTTTAGTTGTCATGGCAGATTATGTGCTTCAGACCTGTACGTGTAGGAGATGTGAAAAATTTTGAAGTGATGAGGTAAATATCAGGGATTGCATCATTTTTATGTAGAGCTAAAATGGAAAAAAGAGGAGTTGCCACAAAGTCAACAATATTGAAACAAATAGTTTTTGTGTTGATCAGAACCTGGAACCATGTACTTGTGAACCATTACTGTAGAATACTTCTGACAATTGTAACAGTATTCAAATACCATCTACAAAACTTTCAACTATTTATAAGAAATTCAGCTGCATTATGGAGCTACCTGTCAGACAAGAAGAAAAAGATGGCAGTTTGTGGAGATTTCTTAAAAGATACGGACAGGAAAAATGAAATAGAATTATTATTTGGGTGTTACAACCTAATTTCAGTAGTCTCAGTTTTTCCAACTCACATGTAGCAAAATAATAGGCTCTTGATTGATAACATATTTACATACAGTGCTCAGGCTGAAACAGTACATGTGTACCCAATTGCTAACACACTATCTAATCATAATGCACAATTAATGGAAATAAACAGTATGACACCTTAAAAACTTGTGGCAGGTTCATAAAAAGCTGTGAGGTTTATTAATGAGAATGTTTTTAGAGTGAGCTAAAAGGGGTGGTATGGAATGAGGCATATGTAGAAAGAGATGCTAATGTCAAATTCAGTTTATTCGACAGTAAATTTATGTCTATATTTGAAATTTGTTTTCCTAAATAAATTATCCAAAAGATCCACTAAAAAAGAAGAAAGCTGTAGATAACTAAGGGAATTAAAATCTCATATAAGAGGAAGAGGGAAATTTATATAAAGGCCAGAGTAAGTCAAGATCTGACATTACTTGCATACTACAAAAAATACTGTAATATTTTAAGGAAGCCCATTAAAATGTCCAGAAGTATGCATGTCCTCACAGAAATAAATAATTCAGGTGATAAAATTAAAACTATATGGGACAACATCAAACAGGGAACAGGAAAACCAGTCAGGGTACATGATTGCATGACAATGAAACTAAATGACAGTGTTGGGATTGATAATTTACAAGTTGCAAGTACTTTTAGCAATCACTTTCTAAACATAGCAGCAAATATAGCAATTGAAGAAGCAAGAGAATATATTAAAAATTTCGTTCCACAAACCTCGAAACAACTAGAAGTTCACTGAATTTGATACAATTATAAAAATTATAAAAATCAAAAACTGTTGTGGGGTTGATGAGATTTCAAACAATATTCTTAAAAGTTGTTCAAAGTTAATAAATAACGATGCAGTGCATCCCTGGTGTAGGGAATTTTTCCAGACAGGTTAAAGTATGCAGTTGTTAAACCACTTCACAAGAAAGCTGATGAGACAGACTTAAAAAAATTACCATCCAATTTCCTTTCTGACACTTTTTACCAAAATATTTGAAAAAGTAATGTACCCAAGAGCAGTAGCACACTTGAATGGAAACAATTTACTTAGCACATAAAAGTTCGGATTCCAGATGGGTTGCTCAACTGAGAATGCTACTTATACATACTCTTCAAATAGTGCAAGCCTTAAAGTTGTAATATATTGCCAGTTGGCATTTTTTGTGACTTTTCTAAGGTGTTTGATACTCTCTTAGAAAAGCCTAAGTTTTTATGGAATTGATGGTTTCATGCACAGCTGATTTGAATTATACTTGATAAACAGAATACAAAAGGTCACGCTGAATAATTCAGACAATGACAGAGAGGTATAAAATGTTAGTGACTGGAGAAAAAGAAATCACAAATGGAGTCCAACAGAGTTCAATTTTGGGTCCACTCCTATTACTTATATACATGAATAACCTTCCATTTGACATTCAACATATAAAACTGATACTTTTTGCAGATGATACTAGTGTTATAATAAATCCCATTAGAGAGAAAGCAACAGAGGAGTTGGCAAATGATATTTCCCAAAGAATTATTAAGTGATTCCCTGAAAATTTTGAAAAAAGACACCACACTCAGTTCTGTACAACAAATAGTCATGTCAAGAAGTGACGTAGTACGTGAGCAGTAGTCAGTAAGTAGAGTAGAAAGCTCCAAATTTTTGAGTATGCATATTGATGAAAACTTTAACTGGAAGCACGTTACTGAGATTCTCAAACAGTTAAGTTCAGCTACTTGTGATCTTTTTATAATTGTTAATATTGGTAACAGATGTATCACGCACCTGACAAATTTTGCATATTTTCACTCAATGTTGTACAGAACAATATTCTGGGGTAACTTAGCACTTAGAAAGAAAGTATTTATTGCACGAAAGTGAACAGTAAGAATAATATATGTTTGTACATGAACGTTATGTAGATACCTGTTCAAGGAGCTAGGCATTTAAACTGTGCCAACACAATACATATATTCACTCATGAAATTTGTCAAAAATATTCAATCACAATTTGAGAAGAACAGTGATGTTCATACCTACCATAGTAGAGGGAAAAGTGACCTTTATTACCCATCTTTACAGCTGTCAGTGGGTCGGAAAGGAGTTCAGTATGAAGCAACAAAAGTTTTTTTATCATTTACCCAATATCATAAAATGTCTGACAGGTAGCAAAGCAAGTTTTAGATCTAGTTTAAAATCATTTCTCACAGACAGTTCCTTGTATTCCATTGATGAATTTCTACTTAAGGAAAAAGGTATAATTGCATGAGTAGGACTAAAAATAATGTGTTCATTAACACTAACCATGTATGCATCCTATACACTGAATCATTCCACATCATTTTGATAAAAGAATCATTCAAATGATCTATGGGATGTGTAACTAACTCTCTTGACACATCCCACATGAAAACTAAGAACATCATTAACTTTGGCATCTCTGTGTTGATGTCTGCTACTGCTGGTATATATAGCCATTAAATTCTTGCATGCTTTCACATTCATTGTGCAGTTGGGCAGGAGCAAGTAGGTAGAAGCAAGAAAGCAAAGGCAAAAGATGTTATTACCGAATGTATGATCTCAGACAGTGACCTTGCAATTCAATACTGCAACCCATTTACTCCTACACCAATATCACATATGACAATGTACTATTTCAGTGGTTGAGGAGCTCCTCTACACCTTGCGGCTGCCCTCAGCGTTTGGACCTCATGCAGGTTGCTGACAAGAATAATGACGTTTTATTGGAGAACCAGGCTTCAGCTCTGATAGCCACTGCATAAACCTGCTTGCGTCCAGGCTTTTGTCAAAAATCTGTAGAAATGATTTCTGAGGGTAGCTAGGACTACACATCAGAGATCTCATTTCCATTGGTGGGGGTGATAAACTTGATGGCAACCTGGAAACCCAGGACAGCATTTTCTGCTATTTAAGCCCTTGATATGGGATGGCTGCGAGTGCAGTGCTCCTGGTGCCCCCTAAGTATAGGAAGAATAAGTTGTCGATAACCTTCATTGTAGTTTCCATATCTATATTTAATAATGACGATGATAATAATAATAAAATTTCAAATGAAATAACCTAACAACAATGTTGTAATCAAATTAGTTGTTGACATGACATACTCTAACTTCAAGAAAGCACACATTGTGCCGGCAAAATTATCAGTGCTCAAATATATACTGGCGCGCCGAAGAAATTGGTATTGGCATGCATATTCAAATACAGAGATACGTAAACAGGCAGAATACAGTGCTGCGGTTGGCAACCCCTATATAAGACAATTGGTGTCTGGCACAGTTGTTAGATTCGTTACTGCTGCTACAATGGCAAGTTATTAAGATTCAAGTGAGTTTGAACATGCTGTTATAGTTGTGCACGATCAATGGGACACAGTATCTCAGACGTAGCGATGAAGTGGGGATTTTCCCCATACAGCCATTTCCAAGTGTTCTGTGACTATCAGGGATCCAATAAAACATCAAATCTCTGACATCACTGTGGCTGGAAAAAGATCCTGCAAGAACGGGACTAACAATAACTGAAGAGAATCATCCAGTGGAACAGAAGTGCAACCCTTCTGCAAATTGCTGCAGATTTCAATGTCAGGCCATTAAAATGTGTGTGAAATCTTATGGGACTTAACTGCTAAGGTCATCAGTCCCTAAGATTACACACTACTTAACCTAAATTATCCTAAGGACAAACACACACAACCATGCCCGAGGAAGGACTCGAACCTCTGCCGGGACCAGCCACACAGTCCATGACTGCAGCGCCTTAAACTGTTCAGCTAAACCCGCGCGGCAGGGCCATTAATAAGTGTCAGTGTGTGAACCATTCAACAGAACAACATTGATATGAGCTTTCAGAGACAAAGGCTCACTTGTGTACCCTTGATGACTGCACAACACAAAGCTTTACACCTCGCCTGGGCCTGTCAACACTGACATGGGACTATTGATGACTGGAAACATGTTGCCTGGTCAGACGAGACTCATTTTAAATTGTATTGAGCAGATGAACGTGTACGGGTATGGAGACAACCTCATAAATCCATGGACCCTACATGTCAACAGGGGCTATTCAAGCTGGTGGAGGCCCTGTAATGGTGTGGGGTGTGAGTAGTTAGTGATATGGGATCCCTGATATGTCTAGATATGACTCTGACAGGTGACACATATGTAAGCATTCTGTCTGATCATTTGCATGCATTCATGTCTACTACACATTCCAACAGACTTGGGCAATTCCAGCAGGACAGTACGACACCCCACATGTCCAGAATTGGTGCAGAGTGGTTCCAGGAACACTCTTCTGTGTTTAAACACTTCTGCTGGTCACCTAACTCCCCAGACGTTAACGTTAGTGAGCATATATGGTATGCCTTGCAACATGCTGTTCACAAGAGATCGCCACCTCCTCATACTCTTTTGGATTTATGGAGAGCCCTGTAGGATTCAGTGTCAGTCCCCTACAACACTACTTCATTGTTGAGTCCATGCTACGTCGTGTTGCGGCACTTCTGCATGCTCGTGGGGGCCCGACATGATATCAGGCAGGTGTACCAGTTTCTTTGGCTCATCAATGCATATTCTTTGAGAACAATTTACCATTTCCAATGAAATATTATTGTTGCAGTTAGTGACTGTTAATTTGTTCTGAAAATAAAGAATTATAACTCTATATTTATAAGACTATAAAATGTTACCTTAACAACAGAATGTAAAGTGTAATGTAAAAATGAAGTATTACAGAGGATTCAAATCTTATAGCTTGGTGCTATACAGAACACTGCATGCCACATTACATGCCTGGTTACAGATCTCAGTTATTATAGGACATTGGACGCAGAGCATCTCAGTGTACTACTTTTAGAATTTTAATTATTCTGAAAGAAGTCTGTCTGGACAAGTGTTTAACTTCTAGTAGGTTATGTTACCCAAACTGCAGTGTCATGCTGTAGTGGTTTTCTTTTCGAATAGTGCATGTTGGGATTATATCCCATCTGTCCTGGCCGAATTCCAACTGTCTATACTCTGCTCACCAAAACAAGAGAAGGCCTGGAAACACATCAAGGTGCATAACCACAGTGGTGCTATCGAAGGGGTGAATGAGACAGGGTGCTTGCTCAGTGTGGCTAGGGTGGCCATATGTCGTGTTTGATTGGGATTGTCCAATATTTGGGCCTCAAAAATTTGTCCCAAATTTTTTTCTTGTTTTTTTTATTTTCTAAAAAACTAGTAACTTGTCTCAATTTTCTGAGGATTAATTTTCAAACATTTCTAAACTAATTACAAATTTTATTGATTTATAAACTAACAACCGAAATCAAGATTCCATATGTTGGTACCCTTGATACATGTATAGATTATCCACTGTAATCGTTGTGTACCCTATTTTCCTTGCTTTTGATTAACACTGGCATCAGCATCAGTTTTGTGAAAAGCTAACACTTCTGGAATTGTACTAATTGTGATGCCAAAATGGAAATCAAGATTTTCAGAAAAGCTTTAGAACAAATTCTCTTGCTTCAGTGACCCAGACAATGATTGTTTAGTGAAATGTAAGATATGTAACTGTGCTCTATCTGTGTGTCTCTTAGTGGTGCTGCAGTTCTCAAACATCACATTGATTCCGAGAAACAGAAGAATAATCTTTGACCAGCATATTCCTCACTAAAGGTGACTAGATATTTTGTGACTTCAAATGCAGAGGAACAGAAAAATGTAGCTGGAGCAGAAGGAACCATGCCATTGTATGTTGTTAAACAGCACCAAAGCTACCATTCTGATGACTGCAATGTTTAACTGCACAATAAACATTTTCAGATTTGAAGATTGCTGGAAATGTTTCATGTGGGATGACCAAGGTAATAGCTGCTGTAAACAGTGGAAGGTACTTTTTGATATCTACTGGGCATCAGAAAAATTTTTGTGTCATAATTCAGTATTTTTCTGTAAGTGAAGGTGGACTGCAGATCACACTGATTGAAATTGATGAGATGCAGAATGCAAAGTCTGGAACAATTTCTAGTTATCTTTCTCATAGCATACAGTCATTGAACATAAGCTGCCTGCCAGCCAGACTGAGAGCAGAATGCTCTAAAAGAGGAGCTAACAAAAGCATCTAGCTGAGAGGAGAGCTGGTAGGCAAGAGAGTGACTGTGTGTGGGAACACATCTCACAGGCATGGTGATGTGGGGGGGTGGGGGGCGGGGGGGGGGGGGGGGTGCATAAGTGATGTGGCTCATAAAGCTCATGGGGGTGGGGTGTGTTGTCAATATAAGGTGTGAACCAGGTATTGGCAGGGGTGCATCGGGTAACATTGGCAAACTGCTTGCTGCCATGAATGAAGATCAAAATTTGGACAATTTTCAGAGAACTGCATTTTAAAAATTATTAAAGGAAATAAATTTTAAATATGTTTTGCATGGATATGATAGCATGCTATTAGACAGGAGCGACATCATTTTAGGAAGGCAGTGCTATCTACAAACCATTAAATTGCTGAGAAATTAAGGAAGGCTCATGTACTATTTGGATGAGACACGGTTGAACGCAGGACATGTCTGAGGCAGTGGATATTACCACTCAGTTGGTAATAGTGTCACATGGATATTTCCACTGTGTACACATCCTTGGTCATGGAGGTGGGTTCATTATCTTTAATAATTCATAAATAATCATGGAGAAACTAGACTGTTTTGTGTATTCAAAAACACTTGGTATTACTTAGGCTATATCTAATATGTAGGTGTACAGGACAGGCAATTTAGGGTGGAGGCAGGGTGTGGGGATGCGGGTGTGTTAGGGAATTTCTTGAACTGAAACTTGTAACGAGAGTTTTAGTGCCACATTTGGAGTTTATTGCTCCAAGCCATGTCATTAAGGGACACAACAAATGATATGCTCTGTGGCATCAGGAGGCTGTCCGGCCAGACTGAGGGCAGGATGCCTTTAAAGAGCAGCTGGGAAGAGAGCTGGTAGGCAAGAGAGCAACCGTGTGTCCGGAACGCCTCTCACTGACCTGCTCTGCATCCCTCACATGATGACTGCCAGCTTTCCTATTGGCTGGCGGAGGGGTACCTCAAGCAGTCCTACTGTCAGCAACACCTTTTAATAGCGCCCCCTGTCAGCAGCACCCACTGTGGGAATGCTATGCGTGTGGACCAGGTGTGGGCAGGGGTTTATCATGTAACATCCAGTATGCACCTGCACAGGTTCAGTCACTGTCTCATCACAGAATATAGTACTGAAATCATAAAATATGGTGTAATAAAATTTTGAAAATTTCCCTCAATACTTAGATATTCAGCTCAGTCTGACTACTCAACATGCACACCCCTCCCCCTTCCACAGGAGCCATTTTACTGGTGAAACGAATGCAGAAACATCAATAATATAACATCAATTGGAGACAAAAGGTTAAGGGCTCTTTTGGACAGGTTGCAAACATTTACTAGAGGGCTTATTCTATTTGGGGCAACGGCCTTACTGCAGTGGATACACCGGTTCCCGTCAGATCACTGAAGTTAAGCGCTGTCGGGCGTGGCCGGCACTTGGACGGGTGACTGTCCGGGCGGCCGTGCGCTATTGCCATTTTTATGGGTGCACTCAGCCTCGTGATGCCAATTGAGGAGCTACTCGACCGACTAGTAGCGGCTCCGGTCAGAGAAAACCCATCATAACGACCGGGAGAGCAGTGTGCTGACCACACGCCCCTCCTATCCGCATCCTCAGGTGAGGATGACACGGCGTTCTGATGGTCCCGAAGGGCCACTTGTGGCCTGAAGACAGAGTGCTTTTATTCTATTTGGGGTGCTTGATCAAAACTCTTTAAATTGGTTCATGTAGTACAAATCATAGTAATATTGACCGTTCTTATAAAATCATATACAAGAATTTCATTGTGAAATGAGCCCAAAAGCTTCACAAAAATGGAGAGGAAAAAGTGGCTTTTTGAGTTGTCATGCTGATGTGACACGATTAAGGTGGAAGTAGTGCAAGGGCGGCAATGGGTGGTGGAGTCAGTGAAGGTGGCGTGGAGACAGCAGCCGGACAGTGGCTGAGCTGGCAGTGCCTGGGCACAGTTATGGGGCTGTGACAGTAACCAGCAATATTGACGATGCCTTAGGGGGGCTGGGTGGCATGGTGATATGGGTGGTGGGGTCAATATAAGGTGGTGGGGTTTACATTTAAATTTGGCACAAAGTGTTTAGATTAACCACTTCCACATTCCAATTAGGGAGTTTGTAACAAATGCCTATAATACTAAGCTAATTAATAATCTGTGTTATTGTTTTACATAAAAATGATATACAACATTAGCAATTAACAACTGAATTCTGCTTTCAGTTCAGACAATATCCCTTTGGGAGTTGATCAAGCACAGAACAGTAGTTCCATATTACTACGGCCAATGACCTTAATTTAGATCACCTTTTCAGTATATAGTACATAGAAATGCAAGTATTTCTATTACAAGGAAAATAACTAACTATAGTGAATAGTTAATGAGTAAACCTTAAACTAGGAAGGAGGGGGTATTGCTTGATGCATTTTACAATATCTACAGTGATTTTGAGCATTCAGGAGGCATATAATAAAACAGACAATGATCAGTTTTAGAGGAATAGCTGTAGCACTAGGAATGACTACTCTGTTTATGTAATCTTTAGTGTTTGAGTCTTTAATATGGGCTGTCACATGGTTGAGGGTAATTTGTCCTTGTTCTCAGGCTAATAAATCATCTATAGACTCCAAGAGGTGAGTTTTGGTATTATTTGGAAATATGTGCAGGCTGTCAGGGTGAGGCAACACTAAGGGGACTTCAGGCAAGTAAAGTAAAAAAGACTTAATCTAGCATCATGTGAATATGTTAGGTGGGCAGATGCACTGAAGAGCCAAAGAAACTGGTACACCTGCCTGATATCATGTAGAGCCCCTGTGAGCACGCAGAAGTGCCGCATCGTGACATGGCATGGACTCGACTAATGTCTGAAGTAGTGATGGAGGAAATTGACACCACGAATCTTGCAGGGCTGTCCATAAATCCATAAGAGTATGAGGGGGTGGCGACCTCTTCTGAACAGAATGTTGCAAGGCATCCCATATGTGCTCAGTAATGTTAATGTCTGAGGAGTTTGGTGGCCAGCAGAAGTGTTTAAACTCAGAAGAGTGTTCCTGGAGCCACTCTGCACCAATTCTGGACATGTGGGGTGTCGTACTGTCCTGCTGGAATTGCCCAAGTCTGTCGGAATGTGTAATAGACATGAATGGATGCAAGTGATCAGACAGAATGCTTATGTATGTGTCACCTGTCAGAATCATGTCTAGACATATCAGGGGTCCCATATCACTCTAACTATACACTTCCCACACCATAACAGAGCCTCTACCAGCTTGAACATGTAGGGTCCATGAATTCATGAGGTTTTTCTCCATACCCATACATGTCCATCTGCTCAATACAATTTGAAACGAGACTCGTTTGACCAGGCAACATGTTTCCAGTCATCAACGGTCCAATGTCAGTGTTGATGGGCTGTGGTGAGGAGTAAAGCTGTGTGTTGTGCAGTCATCAAGGGTACACGAGTGGACCTTCAGCTCCAAAAGCCCATATTAGTGATTTTTTATTGAATGGTTCACACCCTGACACTTGTTAATGGCCCAACATTGAGATCTGCAGCAATTTGCAGAAGGGTTGCACTTCTGTCATGTTGAACGATTCTCTTCAGTCTTTGTTAGTCCTGTTCTTGCAGGATCTTTTTCTTACCGCTGCGATGTTGGAGATTTGATGTTTTACTGGATTCCTGATGGTCACGGTACACCCATGATATGGTCATATGGGAGAATCCCCACCGGTGGCACTGTCGAGTGCATCTGGGAGTTTTTACTAACAATTAAAATGTCCTTGGTTTGCCAGAGAATGTGTTTGTGTGCAGCTGCCCATGCAACTTAGATGGGGTGAAGACAGTAACAGTCTAATTCACAGTTTGTGCAAGAGACAGGCAATGAGATTTGCACTTTTAGTGTGTCTAGGAACTATGAAAATCGTACTCTAGCAGCTGTGTATTAATATGGCAAAGTTGATCCCATATGGGGTAGATCATCCACATAGGATCCGATAAAAGAAAGGCAGTGTTTGTTAATGTTTGCAAAAAGGTCTCTGTGGGTAAGAGGATGGGGCTGAGCCTCTGTTGCAATCCCAGCCTAATTATGGAATGCAAGGTATTGCTATGTAAGTGGGCTGCATGCATACTGTATAACGGCAGGATTTGTAATGCTTCGGTTACTTCCAGGGTAGCAGTCAGGTTTGATAATTCTCTGTATGTTGTTGTTGTTGTTGTATGCTGACTATTTTTCCTTGGGTAGAGTTTCTACGGTTTTTGTTTTTGTTTTGTTGTAGCAGCTCAGTAGCTACACTCTGGATTTTTCTGGAAGTGGTCAGATGGTTATCTTCAATCTGCAAAAGCTGCACATTTAGGTAATCAAGAGTCTCATGGTTTTGGGCAGCAAAAGACATAGCTCACTGGAGGGCTCTATTCCAATGATCAGCATCAGCCTGGGCAGGGGAACGAAATAGTGTCTTTATCAGAGCTCTACCAGTGTTTAACTAGACTTGCTTGGCACTATGGAGTGATATGGCATCCGAAATATTTTGCAGGTGCTCTTTGGTAGTGACAGGTACGTTTGACATCTCATGGAGTACAAAGCATTCTAATTTGGTCCCATTTCTTTATAAGAAGTTCACAAGCTGTTAACTGACTGGTAATCTGCTGCAACACCATTTCTTCTTCTTCTTCTTCTTCTTCTTCTTCTTCTCCCTTCAGTGCCATTAAGCTTATGTCTTGAATGGGTGGAGAACACATAACTCCAATAAACAGAGCAAACATAAGACAGCACCTCCTTTCATGTACTGGTAGTGGGTGATGAAGGTACAACAGCTCGGAATACCTTGGCAAATATGATTATCACCAGCCTTTAGTGTCCCAGTGGTGGTGTTGGTTAGCACAAGTTGGTCTACCTAAAATGTAGTAACACAATAGGTTGCATAGGGCAAACTAATATTTTCACTGTTTTAAATTCAAAAATTGACAGAATGATGTAAAGGTTTCTTCCGTGCAAGGAAGGTAGCAGTAGACAGCAGGTTGGTGTGTCCTGTTATATAACTGGTAAAAAGGGGTGGTGTTTGTAGTATGCTAGTATGCTGGTGTGGCACATGAAAGATTTGACTAGTGACTGAATGTTATGAGTTGAACAATGTTTGTTGTATGGTGGTGGAAAACTGAGTCAGCTAAAAAGAGCAGTGGAGAAGGCAGGAGGCATTGTGTCTCAAATGCTTGCAAATCATGCAAAATCAGCACTCACATGTATGTGGGTGCACATGGTGCCGGTGGTTGTTTGTCTTATAAATGAAGTGGTAGATTGGCAGAATCAACCAGGAATGGGTTGGTGCTGATGGCCCCAAATCCTAACACAAATTGTTAAACTTACAGAAAGTTTGAAATGGTGGTGCAGTTCTGGTCAAGCACAACATTAAATAAAGATATTGTTGGATTCATGGACAACAGTAGAAAGTAGTGAAGCCAACAATAAATAAATGTGAACAACAGAAAAATCTTTGCAAAAAATCCTCCAACACTTGTTAAGACAATACATGATTGCAAGAAATACTCAGTACAATACAACTATACAATAATTCCTAATTATGCTCAGAGGGCAAGAGGTGGACTGTCACTATTTCTGGCAAAAAATATATAAGATGTCAAACAGCAATGTAGAGCTCAACAACCTTAAGCTAGTACAAATGGATAAATTTTCATTGACCAGAGCAGCAGTGGCAGGCATTAGCTCATCATCACTATTTTCAGAATGATCTTTTGTTACGTTCTGCATTTCTTAACAGAATGGAGGTACTGTGTATGTCTTGTCTACATGTATGAGATAAGTTGTGTTTGCATACCACATAAACTGAGGTAAAATTCCATGTTGCCTCTTGTGTGTTGCTACTAGGCGTTTCAACTAATTATGTATTTTCAGAGACTCTCTCAAATACTTTCTCATAATAATTGGTGTCATCATTTATGCTACCAAACTAGTGCATGTCACATCTCCTCTAAGAGAAGTTTTTGTTCTGTATCTCATCTCTCAATTCTGTTATTGTGTCAGTTTCCTGACTTTCAACAGCATCAGCAGCATCCTCTCCATCAAACTTGCTTGGATATTCATAGTCCCAGATATGGTGTAGTAGTTGGCAATTACTTAACAACTATGTTTGAAAAGTGCAGTATCTTTCCCACAGGAGTATTCAATAGGACTGTCTAAGCATGGTCGAAACCATCTGGGGTAAGATTTTGTACAGCTGCTTTGAGGCTGCAACCAAAACCCTTTTCATAAATTAGGAAAGAGGTTGCGGATGTTACTTGAGGATAGCCTCATTAGCAAAGAATATTGCAATGCTATAGTATACTGCAGTGCCTGTCTTGATCTGACATGCATGCACATCTCAAGCAACAGGCACTGCTGTGATCTACTGCTGTATGACCGACAAGAAATGTATTTGGTGTTATACAGCTGCAGACTGCAGCATTGCCTGTTCCTTGAGACATGTGTGTATGTATGAAAAACGTTGCATTGTACATTGAATCAACACAGGCACTGGAATATAATATTTCATACCTAAAACAAAGGCCACAAGTGTAATGAATACATCTCTGCCTGGGTGGGAACCACAGAATTTGTGTGAGTACAGGGTGTAGACACATGGTGACATATGGAAGTTTGAGTCAGTCCTGGATGCGTGCTCAGATGCCCAAGGCAGTTAGGCTGATCACTCATCAAAAATGGGATATGATTTTTGAGTCCTGGTCTGACACAAATTTTAATTGTCATCAGTACATTGTACAGCTGGAGTTTCACTATATTCACAATTGTGAATACATTTCTTGAATATCGCTGTGGTCATTCAATAAGTTGCGTGCAAAGGTTTCAGTAACAAGAGTTTTTAAATGAAGTGTACAACACTACAGCAACAGGCAGTAAGCAGTAGTGGTGCATTATGTGTCCTTATCAGAAATCGATATGTGGAGCTCAGAAAAGTGCCCTCGTTAGGCAGGTAGGTAGTCTGAGACTCCATGCCACTCAACTACGAGAAGAATATTTATGACTGGCTGGACATCGGAAGATGCTACACTCAACCTGAGGAGTGTAAAAATGGTCATAGCAACATGTGAGGCTCTGTTATCAAATTCACAAGGACAGCCGTGCATATAAGTTCGATATCAATATTCAGTAATTCATGAATATAGAAATTAATGATTATCATGGTAACAGTAAAATAAAGAGCTTCCTTCTGGGTGTTCAGTGAGTGCTATGCTGACACACAAGTTGGATCGCTTTCAATTACACCATTTCCCTATTGGAAATATGCCCCTCAGAGCCCTGGGTGTTTTCGATGAGAGTTTGGATTACTGTATTGTCTGTTCCTGGCATGACAACTTATCTCTTAGAAAACTGTTTCATTGAAAATCATCGAACAGTTTTCAGTTGCAAGTGCTGTATCAGATTTTACGTCATTCTAAAGATGGACAGGGTTCAATTATGACTGTAAGTTTTATCTAAGAAGAGTAGCATCAGTATCTCCATGCAAAGTCCAGGAGTCTGCACCTCTTCCATTGTAACAGTGTCTCAAAATATGTTATCAAGACATGAAGCTGATATCAGCATAAACATTAACTCCAAATTGTAAGGAAATGCTTTCTTTGGAAGGAAGCGAAAGCACTGCATATCCGTGTACACAGCTAACATTAGCCTGGCACCGTGCAGATAGGCTATGAATACACAAGACGGGCAGTGTTCACTGAGTGCATGACCACTACCCTGACACAATCTGCATGGTGATGGAGGCTGCACCTCAGAATTTGCCCAAATAAGGTAAGGTTCAAGGAAGTTACTCGTATGTACGTCAGATGGAATTCACCAAGGCACCCCTAATTTGACATAATACAGGAGTGATAGCAGGGCCATTGCTAGGTATTGCCACCCTAGGTGAGAACTGAAAACTGCCCCCCCCCCCCCCCTCCCCTTCTTTACTACCATCAGTCTCCCCGATGTCCCCTGCCTCCTCCACCACCAACATCCAATGGCACAAACATGCAAATCTTCTACTGTGCTTTCAATCATCAAACTAAAGTGACCAGATGTCCTCATTTTTTGGGACAGTCCTCAATTCTCATGCTTTGTTGTCAGTCACTTTAAAACTAACTGAGGACAACGAATGTGCCCAATTTCTTTTTTACTCAGTTTTTGATATTCCCCAAAGTAACTGAAATAGGAAAAATGTGCTGAACCTTCTAGAACTCATCTCAATATATTAGTGCAACAAAATTTGGCATAAATTATTTATTTTATTTAATTGCAAGAAAATGGACATAGAGGTGCGGTACTATTTTCTGGTGTGACTGAATTTTTCCTTGAATTTAGAAATTAGAATTTATAAATAATGCTATAGTGATGGAAGACATGTGGAGTATCAAACTAGGTCATCTGGATAATTGTGATGTTATTTCATGTCTTTTTTTAAACTGAAATACTTTTAGAATGAGGAGTAAATCTCACCTTTTTCAGCATCCACTTTCATCAGAATGACTAAAGACTTGTTAAATATCTGTCCCATATGCTTTTGAAAACAATTTGGGTTTTAATTTTTTCTGTTTTTCATTTTGCTACTAATTTGCTCAATTGTTTCACTGTTTGATTGGAAATTAAATGTATCCACCCTTTGCGCCCCTAAAATTTTGATGCCCTAGGTGACCACCTAATCTTGCCTAATAGTACAATTGGCTCTTGGCAACAGGTATTAAAGGGGTATCCACCGCCAAGTTAGTGGACAGAACAACAGGCACCTGTGACACTACACCTGTGTCACTCACCATTAGCCTGCAGTCTTGGAATACTTAGATATCATCATAGTGCCATGACGAAGAAGATAGGTGCAGGTTTGCAGGCAGCTGACTTGAAGAGCTGCAAAGTCAGAGTTCATGACAGCAACCATTGAGACAGAGGCCATCAGTCAGTAGTGCCAGGATCAGACTTCCATAATTATGAGATTATTATGACTTTCATTTACCCTGGGCTTCCTTGAGAATTGTACTGAGTTCTATATCCCTGAGAACGCTTTTCAGCTGGTAGGCGGGTTGCAACTTGAGTTCTGCAAGCTGCCCATGCTACCATCCTCATTCATTGCATCAGTTGAGGTAAGACGCCTGTCATCCACAATGTTCCCTCATTTCCCAGTTAGGACTGCTAATGTGACCCAGGATACTGGGTTAGGTGTAGAGGAGCACAATAGTTTTCCTAAAACTAAGCATCTGCTGCCATCACTGCAGCAGTGCCACTGTGAGCAAGAGGTTCACCTAACCAGTGAGCAGCCTCTGCTGCAGCAGTGCAACCATGAGCATGGATGCCACCAGTGTGAGAGGAGACACTGGAACTAGCAAGACATCAGTGGCAATGAAAGATTAGTGATCATGAATCCCACCACTGATTCCAACAGTGCCATTTCAGACAGTTTAGATTGACAATTTTTGAGTAATAGCAGAGCAACTAAATTATTTCCTAGTAGGTTTGACGGTGACACAGAACAATTGTCTGAATTCATAAATAATTGTGATAATGCCTATGAATTTGTAGATCCTGACTCAAGGCTTGTATTTTTAAAACATATAACAGGACAAATCACAGGGTCTGCTCATAGCAAATTACTAGTCCATGATCACACAGACCCCGCATGAACCATGAACCTTGCCATTTGTTATAACGGCGACCGGAACAGTCACGGGGTTGAAGTGACGGAACTGCGGCGGGACCCGCGGAGCAGCCCGCGAACAACAACACAATGGGAGACGATGGACACAACCAATGAAGGACCTTACAACAACATCAAGAATGGAACAACAGAGTCAAGAAAACCAAAGAAGACAACCACGTCCACTCATAAAGAAAACATGAAAGTAAATACGCTATCTAATGCAAGGCGATATGTCCTGAGACGTACGCAAGGTTAGACTGGCAGGCTGGGCAACAGGCAGGCGCTTAAGTGCTCTATCGGGGACACCGCTATTGGCCGCTGCAACCATGTGTTCCACTGTGGCGCCCTCACTCTAAATGTGTGCCAGGAGGTGCACACCACCACAGCTTACGGCGCGATGGTGCAGAGACCTCTATGGGTCTTCGATGTCCATGACATCTGGCGGGGATTCAAATTCCATGGCGCACATTACCAGACCATTGGTGGGGAGGTTTGTGTGCCTCAGCGATACAGATAGCCATACCATAGGTGAAACCACAGTGGAGGGGTATCTGTTGAGAGGCCTGACAAATGTGTGGTTCCTGAAGAGGGGCAGCAGCCTTTTCAGTAGTTGCAGGGGCAACAGTCTGGATGATTGACTGATCTGGCCTTGTAACATCAACCAAAACAGGCTTGCTGTGTTGGTACTGCGAATGGCTGAAAACCATAATTTTTCCCGAGAGCATGCAGCATGGTTAAATGATGATGGTGTCCTGTTGGGTAAAATATTCTGGAGGTAAAATAGTTCCCCATTCGTCCTCCGGGTGGGTACTACTCAGGTGGATGTTGTTATCAGAAGAAACAAAATTGGCGTTCTACGGATTGGAGTGTGGAATGTCAGATCCCTTAATCAGGCAGGTAGGTTAGAAAATTTAAAAAGGGAAATGGACAGGTTGAAGTTAGATATAGTCTGAATTAGTGACGTTCGGTGGCAGGATAAACACGACTTTTGATCAGGTGAATACAGGGTTATAAATACAAAATCAAATAGGGGTAATACAGGAGTAGGTTTAATAATGAATAAAAAATAGGCACATGGGTAAGCTACTACGAAAAGCATAGTGAATGCATTATTGTAGCCAAGATAGATACAAAGCCCACGCCTACCACAGTAGTACAAGTTTTATGCCAACTAGCTCTGCAGATGATGAAGAGATTGAAGAAATGTATGATGAGATAAAATAAATCATTCAGATAGTGAAAATTTAATAGTCATGGGGGACTGGAATTCAATAGTAGGAAAAGGAAGAAAGGGAAAGTAGTAGGTGAGTATAGAATGGGGGTAAGGAATGAAAGAGGAAGCTGCCTGCTGGAATTTTGCACATAGCGTACCTTAATCACAGACTTGGTTTAAGAATCGTGAAAGAATGGTGTATGCATGGAAGAGGCCTGGAGACACTGGAAGGTTCAAATGGTTCAAATGGCTCTGAGCGCTATGGGACTTAACATCTGAGGTCATCAGTCCCCTAGAACTTAGAACTACTTAAACCTAACTACCCTAAGGTCATCACACACATCGATGCCCGAGGCAGGATTCGAACCTGCTACCGTAGCGGTTGCGCGGTTCCAAACTTAAGCGCCTAGAACTGCTCGGCCACACCAGCCGGCACACTGGAAGGTTTCAGATAGATTGCATAATGGTAAGGCAGAGATTTAGGAACCAGGTTTTAAATTGTAAGACATTTCCAGGGGCAGATGTGGACTCTGACCACAAATTATTGGTTATGAACTGTAGACTAAAACTGATGAAACTGTAAAAAGTTTCTCATTTAAGGAGATGGGACCTAGATAAACTGAAAGAACTAGTGGTTGTAGAGAGTTTCAGAGCATTAGGGAATGATTGACAAGAACGGGGGAAAGAAATACAGTAGAAGAAGAATGGGTAGCTTTGAGAGATGAAATAGTGAAGGCAGCAGAGGATCAAGTAGGTGAAAAGACAAGGGCTAGTATAAATCCTTGGGTAACAGAAGAGATACTGAATTTAATTGATGCAAGGAGAAAATATAAAAAAACAGTAAATGAAGCAGGCAAAAAGGAATACAAACGTCTCAAAAATGAGACTGACAGGAAGTGCAAAATGGCTAGAGAACAAATGTAAGAATGTAGAGGCATATATCAGCAGGGGTAAGATAGATACTGCCTACAGGAAAATTAAGGAGACCTTTGGAAAAAAGAGAAACACTTGCATGAATATCAAGAACTCAGACGGAAAACCATTTCCAAGCAAACAACGGAAAGCAGAAAGGTGGAAGGAGTACATAGAGGTTCTATACAAGGGTGATGTACTTGAGGGCAATATTACGGAAATGGAAGAGGATGTAGATGAAGATGAGATGGGAGACATGATACTGCGTGAAGAGTTTGACAGAGCACTGAAAGACCCGAGTCAAAACAAGGCCCTGGGAGTAGTCAACATTCCATTAGAACTACTGATAGCCTTGGGAGAGCCAGCCCTGACAAAACTCTACTATCTGGTGAGCAATATTTATGAGACAGGTGAAATACCCTCAGACATTAAGAAGAATATAATAATTCCAATCCCAAAGAAAGCAGGTGTTGACAGGTGTGAAAATTATTGAACTATCAGTTTAATAAATCACGGCTGTAAAATACTAACACAAATTCTTTACAGAAAAATGGAAAAACTGGTAGAGGCTGACCTTGGGGAAGGTCAGTTTGGATTCTGTGGAAATGTTAGAACACATGAGGCAATACTGACCCTACAACTTATCTTAGAAAATAGATTAAGGAAAGGCAAACCTATATTTCTAGCATTTTTAGACTTAGAGAAGGCTTTTGACAATGTTGACTGGAATATTCTATTCCAAATTATGAAGGTGACAGGGATCAAATGCAGGGAACGAAAGGCTATTAATAATTTGTACAGAAACCACATGGCAGTTATAAAGAGTCGAGGGCCATGAAAAGGAAGCAGTGGTTGGGAAGGGAGTGAGACAGGATTATAGCCTATCCCTGATGTTATTCAATCTGTGTATTGAGCAAGCAGTAAAGGAAACAAAAGAAAAATTCGGAGTAGGTATTAAAATACATTGAGAAGAAATAAAAACTTTGAGGTTCACCGATGACATTGTAATTCTGTCAGACAGCTAAGGACTTGCAAGAGCAGTTGAACAGAATGGACAGTGTCTTGAAAGGAGGATATAAGATGAACATCAACAAACGCAAAACAAAGATAATGGAATGTAGTCGAATTAAATCAGGTGATGCTGAGGGTATTAGATTAGGAAATGAGACACTTAAAGTAGTAAAGGAGTTTTGCTATTTGGGGAGCAAAATAACTGATGATGGTCAAAATAGAGAGGATATAAAATGTAGACTGGCAATGGCAAGGAAAGCGTTTCTGAAGAAGAGAACATTGAGTATAGATTCAAGTGTCAGGAAGCCTTTTCTGAAAGTATTTGTTTGGAGTGTAGCCATGTATGGAAGTGAAACATGGACGATAAATAGATCAGTTGTGGAAGGGACAGTCATGTAACATGAGACTGCAAATGGAGATATCAGGTACGAAAGGTTAAACAAGCTCAAGTTCCTCCACGAAGCCAAGTGTCAAACAAGTTGCCTGTAATGGAGATCGAAGTTTGGAAGTTTAAAGGGAATGGCTCTAGATCACGATGCCCTCTTCAGGCAACCTGACAGGATATACTTCTTCCCCCCCCCCCCCCCTCCCCGCTCCTGCCACCTTGTGTAGAACTACATTTGGGACATGTTTTACCTGTTTATCGTCTAGGGCACTACGCCAGAGACTGCACGGAGAACAGGTAAGTCAGCATCCATAAGAAGAATGCACAGGAAAACGAACAGAACGTAATGAAGCAGTCGCATTATGCTGCGTCTGGAATTATGTTCAAATGTGTGTGAATTCCTAAGGGACCAAGCTGCTGAGGTCATCGGTTCCAAGGCTTACACACTACCGGTACTTAAACTAACTTAATCTAATGCTAAGACCAACACACACACACACACACACACACACACACACACACACGCTAAGACCAACACACACACACACACACACACACACACACACACACACACACGCTAAGACCAACACACACACACACACACACACACACACACAGAGAGAGAGAGAGAGAGAGAGAGAGAGAGAGAGAGAGAGAGAGAGAGAGACACACACACACACGCCCAAGGGAGGACTCGAACCTCCGGCGGGAGGGGCCGCGCAATCCGTGACATGGCGCCTCGAACCACGCGATCACTCCGCGCGGCTGCGTCTGGAATTATACGTACTGTGGGCTACGGAAGCAAGTATGATTACATCCAATTACAACGTCTAAACTTGTGCAACTCTAAGATAAAGTTGCTAATAGATATCAGAGCCCATGTGAGCTTGATGAAAGAGAAAGGGATGAAAAAGGGAAAGTACTGGGACTCTAGAAGGGCTTTCACGATTCAGAGTTTTATGAATGAAGAGATTCAGACCAAAAGGAGAGCTAAGATAGTGTTGCACATGCCACAAGGAACAGAATGTGTATAAGAATTTCAGGTCATAGCGACAGATACCCATCTACGCTTTGACGGTTTAGGACGAGACTTCCTGGACTAGCACCATGTAACACTTGACTATCCACGCAGATGTCTTAACATACAGGAAGAGTGGGCCGAGTTACGAGAAGCAGAGGAGATTGTGACAGTAGCCAAAGTGGGAGCGAAGGCAGGTACAAGTGCCGTTACGAGACGGGCAAAAGAAGTAAGAAGCCATGAATGGAAAAACAGTAAGCCAGTTCCTCACGAGGATTCAGGGGTTGACAAACGGGGAAGAGAGAGCTCAGCCACAAACAGCAGCACACGCAAAGCGACCAATGCAAGCGATTTCAAGCAGGTATGTAGATAAGGGACCAGTATTATCGCAAGAAGCCTGTGGCTCGCCAGCAGCCACCAGCGGAGCAAAGAAAAAAGAGTCGCGAGAAAGAATTTTACAGACACGAGAACGCGAACGAGCGCCGGAAACAAAAAAAAAAAAAAAAAAAATAACTGACGGAATGTAATCCCAGTTGGAACAAGACATCGAAACGGAAACTCAGATGGGACAGTGCGAAGGGCGTTTTGTGAAAGTAAGCCTGAATAGTGTTAGAGGGACAGAAGCTGTTATTCCGAGACAAGAAATCCGACCTAGTGTATACATCCCCGATGCGATAGTAACTGAGAGAGATGGAACATGCATTTCTAGTCTGATAAATACTCGTGAAGAAGAAATGCAACTACCAACAGCCGAGCTACTTGCAGAATCAGATGTGTAATCGGGTTTGACAGGAGGAACCAACAACTGTAGTTAAATCGAGAAAGAGCCTGTTACGAGAAAACATATGAGTAGATCATTTGAATCACGAAGAAAAATAGTCTGTTGAGGAATTGTGCGTAACCTACAATGACGTCTTCCATTTACCCGGAGATATGCTGACACATACGACCTTGGTGAAATATCAGATCCCGCTAATAGGCAGAAGGCGTGAATATGAATGAAAGGCTGTAGTACCGGGTCCCGCACACACAGAATGAAGCACTACAAAAGTAGGTCGATAGTACACTAGCAGATGGAATACTATCACCCAGCATGAGCGCCTGGATTTTTCCGTTGATAATGGTACCGAAAAAAGTAGACGGTAGTGGAGAACTGACGTGGAGAGTGGTAGGAGACTATGGAAGATTAAATGAGATATCCCCCAACAAAGTCCCAGATAGCTGAAGTACTGGACAGCTTAGGTAAAGCCAAATACTTTCTGACGCTGTACCTACCCAAGGGATGTTATCAAGTATTGATAGACGAAAAATATTGCGAGAAAACAGCCTTTGGAACACCCACGGGGCATTTTGAATACACGAACATGACATCGAGGCTGAATGCAGCGCCATCCACATTTCGAAGGCTAATGATCACTGTGTTAACAGGAATACGGGGTAACCAAATTTTTATATATCTAGACGATGTGGTTATAGTAGGAGCTTCAATCAAGGAACATAAAGCCCGACTTGAGTCAGTGTTTGAACGGTTGAGACAAACAATTTGAAACTTCAAGTAGACGAGTGCGAATTTCTGAGCAAAGAGGTCACCTTCTTGGGTCATGTGTTGACAGCCGATGGCCTTCAACCAGATCCCTCCAAGGTTGAAGCAATCAGGCATTATCCTCAACCTAAAACGACAATGCAACTAAACACGTACCTAGGTCTTGTTGTATACTGTATGAAATTTCTGAGCAACTTCAGTAAAATTTAAAACATATGTGGATAAAAATCCTACGTCAAGTTCGCAAATTTTCTTTATTGATAACCAGTTTCGGCTCTTTGACAAGTCACCTTCAAATAAAAAAACGAAAAATCATGATTGGTATGTAAACAAACGATGTTAATCACTACTCAATTATTGTTACATGTCCCATATTGCCACCCACGTGTACAAACGTTCGACAGGAATAATAGTTGCATCGTCTATGAGTGGATGTGAACAAGGTATCACTTCTAATAGGAACAAGGAAATGTCTGTGCGTCAGCTGTCAGACAACCTCATTGGGAGTCGAAACCGGTAACCAATAAAGAAAGTTTGCGATCTTGAAGTGGTATTTGTTTATCCACACATGTTTTAAATCAACATATCGCATATCTCCCCACTGACAATGTTCAGTAAAATTACTGAACCTTTGTATGAATTGTTGACGAAGGGAATTCTCTATAGTGTGGGGGGCTCATCAAGAAAAAGCATTTCAACAATTAAAAGAGAAAGTAATAAGTCCACTGACACTGCTATACCCCGTCTTTGAGCTGGAGTTCATAGTGTCTACGGATATGAACCAGTATGCCATTGGTTCGGTACTGAGTCAGGGACAAGTGACCAAGGATCTACCTGTACCATTTACTGCTGAATTCTCAACAAGGCAGAACAAAACTATATCACACTGCAGCAGGAGCTACTCGCCATTGTGTGTGTGTGGGCTGCAACGTATTTCAAACCTTGAATGAGATTTTCACTCTGCAGCGGAGTGTTCGCTGATATGAAACTTCCTGGCAGATTAAAACTGTGTTTCGGACCGAGACTCGAACTCGGGACCTTTGCCTTTCGCGGGAAAAGTGCTCTACCAACTGAGCTACCCAAGCACGACTCATGCCCCATCCTCACAGCTTTACTTCTGCCAGTACCTCGTCTCCTACCTTCCAAACTTTACAAAAGCTCTCCTGCGAACCTTGCAGAACTAGCACTCCTGAAAGCAAGGATATTGTGAAGACATTGCTTAGCGACAGCCTGGGGGATGTTTCCAGAATGAGATTTTCACTCTGCAGCGGAGTATGCGCTGATATGAAACTTCCTGGCAGATTAAAACTGTGTGCCGGACCGAGACTCGAACTCGGGACCTCTGCCTTTCGTGGGCAAGTGCTCTACCAACTTTTTTGTTCGTTATTGATCGTTGTGTTTGGTCGTTGCGGACGTCGCAAGACATCCTGTCCAAGTTCGGTGGTTGATCGTTCCACTCAGTATTTTTTATTACAGAGGCCAACCGGCTCTCTGACCGAACACGCTGAGCTACCGTGCCGGCGCCAACTGAGCTACTCAAGCACGACTCACGCCCCGTCCTCACAGCTTTACTTCTGCCAGACCTTATTTGTATGGCAGGCACTTCAAAATACTGACAGATCATAAGCCACCCTCGTAGCTACACAGTATTTCAGATCCATCTTCCCGTCTAATGAAGTTCACCTTACGCCTGGAGGAATAAGACTACCAGATCCTGTATAAAGAAGGCAGACACAATAAGGCTACCGACGCATTACCGCGCACTAAGAGTGCGCATCAGGTAACGAACGATCTAACACCCAGCACAAGAGGAAGCACAGCATGTGAGGAAGATTACACTGTGGTTGCAGGCTGCACAGCTGAGGCAGTTGCCGAGCGTGCGCAGACAGAACAGATGATAACGATAAAGGATGACGAGGATCACCAAACACAAGCAGAACCATCAAAAATGCTGCAAGAGGAAATAGAAGTCACAGAACTGAGTCCTGAATAAAAGTTATCAACTCTGAAGCAAATGCACATGTGTCTGATGAAATAGTGAAACAACATTGCAGCTGGCCAGGGATGAAGACAGACATCGAGAAGTTTGTGTAAGTCGAGAAGTTTATTCGTGAATCTGAAAGTTGCCGGAAAAGCAAGACTACGCAAGCTAAGACTAAAATTAATGCCCCCAACCAAACGCAGGGGGCTGAATGGTATGGGCAGTAATTTCATGAGTGACATGATTAAGCATATGTGCAAACTATTGAGAAATGAGGAAGTACAAACTACTAGTTACCATCCACAGACATACAGTGTACCAGAGAAAACTTGTAAGACATTGACTGAAATGCTGCGACATTATACCGGGTGGTTATAATTTAACTTTCCTTATTTAATACGTTATAATACGGGAAAAATTACTGTACGAGTACCAAACTTGGTAGCATTAATGTGCAGAGTATGGGATGTATGATTTCCATGCGTCACAGCGCCACCATCCAGTTCCATCTATGGCCACCAGGTTCTACCATGATCAGTCATTGTGAATCATGGTCTCACATACCCGATCAGTGGCAGTTGGTGTGCCAACATGAGCTTGGACAAAAGGACGAGGAGGACATTATTGGTGAAGCTCTATTATCAAAACAACAGTAATTCACTTTGAGAATATCGATGGCTGAAAGAATTACAGAAGGGTCCTCTTTCTCCACTTGCTGTGCAGAGCATGAGAAGTAGTTCGAATCAACTGGAGAACTGGGCGTTGCTCTGGGTAGAGGCCGACGACCGGTTGTATGACAGGTGGTTGATGCAATCGCTGTTGCTGTGGCAGAAAGTGCTGCGCACAGTTCCCGATCATCAGACAGTGTGTGTGCTGTGTCACGACAGTTGAACATCTCGTGGTCCACTGTATGGAAGGTACTTCAAACCATTCTCAAATTGTATTCTGTACAAGATCCATACTGTACAGCAGCTTGCACCACAGGACGCACAACGACGTGCTGGTTTCGCTCTCCATTTTCTCGCAAGGATTGAATCTGACGAGGGCTGTCCCTGGACCATCCTATGGACAGATGGAGCTCATTTTTCTGTGACGGGTGAGTTGAACACGTAAAATTGCCGAGTGTGGGGCTCTTCACCTCCAGTCACTGTGCATTAAGTTCCTCTGTATGGTGAACATGTCACCGTATGATGTGGTTTCACAGCTACATTCACCATTGGCCCATCTGGCTGAGCCCCCTGACCACACAGGGATCACACTACTGATACCTGAGCTGTTTCTTCCTCATGTATGCCAAGGACTGGTTGCTTGCCTCCTTGGAGCATCCACTTTCCCCACTACCTCATCTGTACTAGGACGGATGGGGACTCATTCACCGCCACAAAGCCATTGTTTTTGAGGAGAACATTGAGGACAAGTTTGGCGAAGTGGAGTCTCTTAGTAAGATGCCACCGGGCTCCCTGTTGATGAAAGCCTCTTCTGCCACCAAATCTGCAGCTCTTCATGCCTGTATCGTCTTGTCAGTACACCAGTGCCTATTACGCATCACAAATCTCTGAATATAGTCCAGGGAGTGATTTTTCATAGGCACCTCATCCTGAAAACTGATGAGGAACTCCAGGCTAATCTGGAGCGATGCGATGTGCAGATACCGGCGCCTTCATTCTGGCTTTCAAGGGGGATACCTTTCCAGAGAAGGTCAAGGTTATGTTCTACAGTGGTGACGTGAAGCTGTACATCCCACCACCTAAGAGGTGCTTTTGGTGCCTGCGTTTTGCGCATATGTCTTCCTGCTGTACGGAGAACCCTTTGTGTGGTGACTGTGGACACCCACTCCATGAGGGAAGCCCCTGCAGGTGTCAATTGCATGATCACTAATCCCCTAGCTTGCCGGATTGCCCAGCTTACGAGAGATAAAAAAGTTCCAAGAGTGCAAGTTCCTGGATCACCTGTGTTATCTGAGGCTCGCCAAAAGTATGAGAGATCCCATCAAGTGTCACTATGTTCCACTGTTGCCTCTGATACCTCCTTTCCCCCTTCCTACCTCTTCCTTACCCCCAGCTCCGTCCCCCTCTTCCCTCCCCCTCCACTGAAGTTCCCACGAGCTAGCGTCTGGGAGCCGCTCCCCTTCCCCAGCAGAAAAAGTGCCCCCCTTCTTTGACACCTGCTGGTGATCGGGCTTCCTCCTGGGACCCCTATCTCTGTCGTCTCCAATGCTGGAAGACTCCTACTACCACTTGGCCATGAGATGCACCATCTGTTAGCCCCAAGGTTGCCCACTCTCTTTTCGTTCCAGATCTTGCAGATGCCTGTACTCCCTCTGTGCCGAGAAGAAGAAGAAACATAGGTCCCAAGAAAGGCCCCTTCCCCCCCCCCCCCCCCACCAATGGCTCCGGAGGAGCCATCTCCCCCCTCGAAACCTGAGTCTGACATATTATTTATATTATTTATGGATGTCACCCCATCCTTGACGGTGACAACCACTGACTGAGTGACATGACCTCCTCTCGGCTTCTTTATGTCTAACCTGGACTCTCGCCACATAATCATCCAGTGAAATTGCAACAAATACTGTCGTCACCTACCACAAATACAACATCTTGTCCTTCCTATTCTGCGTACTGTCTTGGCCACTCTCCAACATTTTGGGGTCATCAGGCATTCTGTCAGAACCGTGCCAGCCATGGGGTAGCATCTGGAGGGGTCTGCACTTTGGTTTGCTCCGATGACATTAGTGACTAGATCCCCCTCTGTATCAACCTGCAAGCAATAGTAGTTAAGAGTGCAAACGACACTGGCAATCACCATTTTCAGTGTCTACTACCTAAATCCAGCAACTCCTCTCCCCATTTCTCCTCCTTGGGGACTTCAATGCCCACCACTCACTGTGGGGGTGTGCCACTTTAACAGGTAGAGGTCTCCTAATTGACTAACTTATTATAGACCTCGATGTGTGTCTCCTCATGATGGTTCCCCTACCCACTTCAGTGCCTCTAATGGCACCTTGACTGCTTCCCTACATTGATCATCCCATGATGATCTTTGTGACAGTGACCACTTTCTGGTGATTCTATCATTCCCCTGCTGCTGCCTGGCAGACAGGTCCCCACGTTGGGCATTCTGCAGGGCCAATTGGCCTTTGCATATATCTGCTCTGCACTTTGACACCTCCATCTCGAATTCCATTGATGCAGTCGAGCAAGCTGTCTCTGCCACTATTCTTCATACTGCTGGCACCCCCTATCCACAGGTTCCCCTCATTGTTGATCAGTACGGTGGTGCACCAAGGATATCATACTCACTGTCCAGGACTGCCGACGGGTGCTGCAGCGATTTAAATGACACCCTTCAAAGACCAACCTTCTAAGTGTCTTCATGCTATGGCTCGTTGCCTCATTATGCAGAGTGAAAAGGAATGCTGGGAGTGCTATGTTTCCTCCATGGGGACATATGCCTCTTCATCGCAGGTTTGGTCCAAGCTTTGTAGCCTTCTGGGCCGCCAACAACAGTCAACTGCCCAAGATCTTAACCTTCAAGATGCTCTGTGCACTGATCCATTGGTCCTTGCAGAACACCTCATGACACACTTTGTGATGGCATACACATCCTCTTCCTGTCCTGCTACCTTTCTCCAGCAGAAATGCAAATTTGAACAGACACTCTTCTGTTTCATCCCACTCCACGCTGACCCCTGTGATGAACCCTCCACTGAATGAGAATGGGAATTCTTGCAGGCTGTTACCTCTTCACGAGTCATGGCCCCAGTCCTGGATTCCATGAACAACCAGATGATCCAACGGACTTTTCCCAGAGGCAACATCTCCTCATGGTCTTCAATGGAATTTGGCTCACGGGTGATTTTCCGTAACAATGGCGAGACACTATAGCTATCCCTGTTCTTTAGCCTGGGAAGAACCCAACGTCTCTCAACAGCTACCCACAATTAGCCTGACAAATGCACTTTGTAAACTGCTCGAGAGGATGGTTAGGTTCAGATTATGTTGGGTACTCAAATTTTGGGGCCTTTTGTCCCCGTACCAGTGTGGCTTCTGGGCAGGACGATATCCAACTGACCATTTACTCCAACTGACTATTTACACAGATTGGAAATAGCCATCTGACAGGCTTTTACTAATTGCTGCAATCTTCTTTGACTTACATAAGGCATATAACATGGCTTGGCGCCATCACATTTTAGTTACCCTCCACGATTGGGGCTTTTGTGGTCCCCTTCTGATTTTTATCCGCGAGTTTTTACTTCACAGGCTTTTCCAGTTACGAGTTGGCACTTCACTCAGCACCCCTTGGATTCAGGAGAACGGTATCCCACAGGGCTCTATGCTGTCACACTCTTCCTCATAGCCATCAATGGGCTTGCAACCTCTGCTGGGGCTCTGGTTACCCTGGCGTTGTACGACAACGATTTTTGCATCTGGTGCAGCTCCCACTCGGTAGCATCCGCTGAGCGCCGAATCCAAGGCGCCATCCGATGGGCCTCTGTGTGGGCCACCTCCCATGGCTTCCAGTTTTCTCCTTCCAAAACGCGGATTATGCGTTTTTGTCGTCGACCCACAGTACACCCTGATCCAGAATTTTATTTAGGTGAACAGCTCCTCGATGTTGTAGCACAGTCCCGATTCTTGGGCCTTATTTTTGCTAAAAAGCTGACATGGCTCCATATTCGCCACATAAAGACTACATGCATGCGGAAGCTTAATGCTTTCCACCTCCTGGCTCACACATCTTGGGGTACAGACCATACCATTCTTCTCCATCTTTACCTTGCTCTGGTCTTGTCCAGACTAGATTATGGTTCTCTGGTTTATGGCTCAGCAGCTCTTTCCACTTTGCAACTACTTGACCCTGTTCACCACTGTGGGGTGCATCTGGCTATTGGTGCCTTTCACACTAGTCCTGTTGACAGTATACTCACAGAACTGGGGATTCCTCCTCTACAAATACGATGGAGCCAACTCCTGGTTTATTATGCAATCGCCATTCGCCAATTCCCCAACCTCTTTGCAACAAGGAATGTCTCCTTCCTGACACCTGCCGATGGGTGGGCAGAAGGGTGACATACATCTCACTTACTTCTGTCGGTATCTCCATCTCCACTCACTGGAATGCACCCCATGTATTTCCTCCCATACCTCCCGTTGGATGGTGCCTAGACCACGGATTATAACAGGTTCAAGGATATTTCCTTGGTGGGGCGAATGGTATGGGGTGCACTCAGCCTCGTGACGCCAATTGAGGAGCTGCTTGCCTGACTAGTAGCAGCTCCATAGTCTGGAAAGCCTGCAAAACAACCAGGGGAGCGGTGTGCTGACCATATGAACCTCCATACTGCATCCGCATGACGTTGAAATGCAGAGGATAGTCTATGTAATACTGAGGGTTTTTGGATTCACAAAACAGTTTAGTTTCTCCATGAATATTTCTGAGTTATAAAATATAATGAACCCATCTCTAGGACGTTCACAGACTGGAAATATCCATGTGATGCTATTGTCCTTCGAGTGACAGTATCCACTGCCCATACCTGAAGTAACGCCTGGGTCAATAATGGCATAAATTCCTCAAAACAAGCGTTTATGGCCATATTATCCACTGGAAACAAGGACCCCCGGCGTAAAGAAAAACGCCTGATTATCACACGCACTGGGAGCAAATCAGGTTTGTCAAAGACTGTTTGTGGACTATCGAATCCAAGGAGAACGAAGTTTACCATAAGCAGATGTGCGCCGATATGTTCGCGAAATGGTTTCAAGATGTTCCTCTTCAGCTTTAGGAAAACGCAATTATTGTTCTTGATAACGCGCCATATCATTCTTGTAGAGTTCCTAATGGGGTTTAAAACAAGCAAGGTATATAAGAATGACTAAAATGTAAAAATATCGCCTTAGAAGATGTTGCGTTGAAGAAATAACTATTAGATATAGTTAAAAAACAGAGCAGTGAACAACGAATATGCAGTAGATCAAGGGGGCAAAAGAATTCGGCTTGCAAGCCGTGCCCTACATAAGTGCCATAGAGCTCAGCTTGGCTAGACGTCTCCCCCATTGCCAAGACACACTGAGTGTCAGGAGTGGGAAACTGCGACCGCGCCACATTTAAATGCCAATGCAGTCGCACTGCATACGAATTAGTTTTATATTCCACATTTCTCAACAACATAGATGACAAACAACACAAACTGTCAGTATTATTTAATTATTTTTGGCACACGGACATAGTATAGTTTTTATCTGGTCCAGACCATCTGCATACGAACAGGCGCAGATAATTTCACAGATTGTCGCACTCAAGTTGCCACTTCATCATGACCTATTTAGTTTCATAATCGAAAAAAGGTCCTTCACGCACATACATTGATGGAAATATTGTAGTACTTTTGCAACCTCGTTATGGGGTCGTAGACATTCAACCTGAGGAAAACAATGTAGACGTCCAGGACTGTTTCAACGTAAAAGCATTTTTGCTTAAAACGGGAATTACATTGCATATCAATCAATTCAATCTGCACATGCACATGGGGGCTTTTAATTGACGGAGCAAACAGTCTCAAAAACAACTCGAACACAACTGTAAGACTGACAGTGTCCCTCAAAGCGTTCAGAAAACTGACCTCGTAATTCTTTCAAGGCCAGAATGATTTCTTCAAACCTCGCATTTTCTTGAACGCCAGTGAACGTAGAAACTGGACTGTGTTTGTCAGAATTTGTCCCTTCTACATTGCGATTTTCTTTTTAAATACACCCCCATCAACTCAGAAATAAGTTGATTCTCATCTTGCAATGTCTTACTGTGAGCGGTGTACAGTCAAGTCTACTTAAAGTGCAAGGTCTGAAACTAATTCCAGATGTTCTAATTTCTTTTTTCCTTCATAAATTCAGAAATGGCAGGTTTTAAATCGAAAAATAATTACAGACATGCCCCTTGACTCAATCAATGTACTTTGCAGTAATATACATTACTCATATATATTGTGCCAGAGCGACACAAATATCCAGCAGTAGACCCGATTATTCCATATGTCAAGATCCCGCCGGGAAAGCCTGAAGAATTACAATATACAGGGTGTTTGAAAAAGAATGTACATGTTAGGCCAATTCACACTGGTCGTCACATCATGTCACGTCCCGTCCCATTCTATCCCGTCAAAACATTCTGCAATGTATTTCAAATGGTGGCATCCATACTGGCTGTCTCGTTCTGCCACATCACTTCATGTCACTCATGGTTTCTCGGGAAAAGAGTATTGCCGGATGATGTCATGCGTCGGTTGGTGATCACGTGACCCTCAAGTTCATTTCCTCTCGATACACGGCCATCCACATATCTCCGTATTTCGTTTCGTTGTGGTTTTCGTGGTTAATATCAGTTGTTTTTTCATCGTCATTTGTTATAAATGATTTCATTTCTGTATATCTTTTATTAAAATTTATAATAAATAATAAAACATGAATTGTAGCACTGAGGGAGCAGTCTGAATTGTACGACATGTGCGTACTAAATTACTTGCTCTCTACTACATTCATGAAGTGGTCTTTTGTACACACTGATGCGTTATTGAATATCTTACAATGAAATGCATTGCAATATGGCTTCAAGTTGAAGTGAAGAAAGCACTGTGGGTAGAATCAGATTGATTTGTAGGTGGGATTCATTTGCATGTTTTCAGGCATCTGTACTGTTTCATAAAGAAATGGACTGTGTATATAAAGGAAAGAGTGGTGGTCGTCCCCATGTTCCGAACAAAAATTTCGTACGCATTCACACCGCTTTCCAACGTAGTACTCCAATATCAACTCTCCATGCCAGTTAGGTGTTACATCCACCTACAACAACAATTTGGCGTCTTTTGAGATGTCGGTTGACGCCATTTACGTTACATCTGTTACAGCCTGTACATCAGGGGCGGCCAAGATTTTGGCTCGTGGGCCACGCCCGGGCCTGAGTGCCTGGCTGGCACGTTTCCCTCACCGCCACGTCACACTGTCTGAACGTGAGAAGGGGGCAAAAAGGGAAGTCTGAGGACATGCCGTATTTAAATGACAGTTGTTTTATATTTCACACGCGTCAACAACAGACACTACTGGCCATTAAAATTGCTACACCACGAAGATGACGTGCTACAGACGCGAAATTTAGCCAACAGGAAGAAGATGCTGTGATATGCAAATGAGTAGCTTTTCAGAGCATTCACACAAGGTTGGCGCCGGTGGTAACACATACAACGTGCTGACATGAGGAAAGTTTCCAACCGATTTCTCATACACAAACAACAGTTGACCGGCGTTGCCTGGTGAAACGTTGTTGTGGTGCCTCCTGTAAGGAGGAGAAATGCGTACCATCACGTTTCCGACTTTGATAAAGATCGGATTGTAGCCTATCGCGATTGCGGTTTATCGTATCGCGTCATTGCTGCTCGCGTTGGTCGAAATCCAATGACTGTTAGCAGAATATGGAATCGGTGGGTTTAGGAGGGTAATACGTAACGCCGTGCTGGATCCCAACGGCCTCGTATCACTAGCAGTCGAGATGACAGGCATCTTATACGAATGGCTGTAACGGATCGTGCAGCCACGTCTCGATCCCTGAGTCAATAGATGGGGCCGTTTGCAAGACAACAACCATCTGCACGAACAGTTCGACGACGTTTGCAGCAGCATAGACTATCAGCTCGGAGACCATGGCTGCGGTTACCCTTGACACTGCATCACAGACAGGAGCGCCTGCGATGGTGTAATCAACGACGAACCTGGGTGCACGAATGGCAAAACGTAATTTTTTCGGATGAGTCCAGGTTCTGTTTACAGCATCATGATGGTCGCATCCGTGTTTGGCGACATCGCGGTGAACGCAAATTGGAAGCGTGTATTCGTCATCGCCATACTGGCGTATCACCCGGCGTGATGGTATGTGGTGCCATTGGTTACACGTCTTGGTCACCCCTTGTTCGTATTTACGGCACTTTGAACAGCGGACGTTACATTTCAGATGTGTTACGACCCGTGGCTCTACCCTTCATTCGATCCCTGCGAAACCCTACATTTCAGCAGGATAATGTACGACCGCATGTAGCAGGTCCTGGATACAAAAAATGTTCGACTGCTGCCCTGGCCATCACATTCTCCAGATCTCTCACCAACTGAAAACGCCTGGTCAATGGTGGCCGAGCAACTGGCTCGTCACAGTACGCCAGTCACTACTCTTGATGAACTGTGGTATCGTGTTGAAGCTGCATGGGCAGCTGTACCTGTACACGCCATCCAAGCTCTGTTTGACTCAATGCCTAGGCGTATCAAGGTCGTTATTACGGCCAGAGCTGGTTGTTCTGGGTACTGATTTCTCAGGATCTATGCACTCACATTGCGTGAAAATGTAATCACATGTCAGTTCTAGTATAATATATTTGTCCAACGAATACCTACTTATCATCTGCATTTCTTCTTGGCGCAGCAATTTTAATGGACAGTAGTGTATATCACAAACAAAACAAATTTCCGATATTATTTGTTTTTGACGCCTTGAAAACATAATACAATATTTAGTTGGTTCAAACAGACGGCATATGGGCAGACGCAGAAAATTTCACAGAAATTTGCACTCAAGTTGCCATGTAATTGTGATTTACTTAGTTTCATATTCGAAAAAAAGGTCTTTCACACATATAAGTCGATGAAAATATTGTAGCACTTTTGCAACCTTATTATGGAGATAATACCTGTGGAAAGCAATGCAGACATCCTGGAAATTTTAAAGTAAAAAGATTTGTCATTGAAACTGGAATTACCTTGCAGGTCAGTCAGCTACATTTGTACATGTACAGCGGTGCTTTCAACGGAAACGGCAAACGGTCTCGAAACCAGCTTGAAAACAGTTGCAAGATTGACGGTGTCCTCAAAACATTTATAAAACCATCGCTGTAATTCTTTCAAGGCTACCAAGAATTCTTCAGATCCAGTGAGCTTATAAAACTGGAGTACCTTTGTCAGAATGAGTCCCTTGTACAAAGCGATTTTCTTTTTAAATCCATCTCCATCAAATCAGAAAGAAGTTACCTTGCAATGTCTGACTGGCTGCAGTGTGCAGTCAAGTTCACTTAAAAGTGAAGTCTGCAATCCATTCTAGATTTTCTAATTTTCGTTCCTGCACTCCTTTTTCCCTCATAAATTCAACAACGAAGAGTTTTAAATCGAAAAATCGTTCCAGGATTGCCCTTGAGTTAACCAACGTACTTTGCAGTTATATATGAAATCTGCATACTCTTCGTTCAGTTCCAGTGAAACTGTTGTAATCACTATGGAAAAATGCTTGCAGCTTCAGAAATTTTACTATTCGTACCACCAATGTCTTTACGTGCTCCATGACTCCAAATTTAGCACAAAGTGCTTCTTGATGTGGAGGGCAATGAATCCCATCTGTCGATCGTTGTAGTTTTTTGCTTTTTCATTGTCAACTAAATCTTTAAATTCTTTCTGGAATGTTGTTTCGTAGCATATTTGCAGTACCTGTCGCTTGTGCAAACTGACAAATCTTATCCCTTTCTTCTGTTTTTTCCGTGGATTTTAAAGGATTGTGACGATAGGACACTAAACTGCCTATTTTTGTTCAAACAACCACTGGACCTGTGAACGTCCTTCATACCACGAACAAATAGCGAAGGGCAAACAACGATGACATCACGATTCACGATTGACCGGAAGATGCCACCACGCAATACTAAATGAAATATCGCTGTTCCGAGTACTTCCGGAAAGGACCGAGCAAAGCCGAGCGACAGGCCAACAGGTCTTGGCAGGCACACCGCCCAAACATGCTGCACGTGTGGAGTTTGGCACGCAGTGACAACAAAGGCGAACATGTGGCATTTTCTGACGAGCTCAGACTGCTATTGGCAATGATAACTCTTTTCGACAACGCAGTGATGAAGCGACTTTCCACCTTAGTGCGAAAGTAAACCAGCACAATCTTAGAATTTGGGGCCTATAGAACCCATAATGCACAGGTTGACCATGTATGAGATTCATTCAAAGCCAATGTGTTTTGTGCAGTATCCCGCTCATCTATTTGTGTCCCATTCTTCTTTGATGGAAATACGGTTAACAGTCAGCAGTACCTTGCTATGTTACAAAACTGGTTGTTTATGAGGCTGAACGAGGACAACTTTATTTATAAACAAGACGGAGCATTCCCTCACTGGAGCCGCCAAGTGCGTGAATATGTGAATGAACCTCTACTGAGCTGTTGGATTGGTTGTCAAACAGCTGCCGTCTTAACACTTCTCAGCTGGCTTCCACGGTCACCAGATTTGATGCCCTGTCACTTCTTTGCATGGTGTTTCATTAAGGACAACGATTATGCACCAACACTACCACAGAGCCTAGAAGCGTTGAAGCACTGGATCCGTACTGCCATAACATAAATGACGATGGGCATGCTTATCCTAATATGGGAAGAATTCGAATATCGACGTGATGTTGTTCGTATCGCTGGTGGAGGAAATATCGGACATCTGTAATCTAAATGTGAGAGATTCGTAAATATGTGCCCCAAGTTTCATAGTTGTGTATCTTACAATTTAAAAAAAAATACACGTTCGAAATTCGTATACTCTCTTTGAAACACCCTGTATAAAGTCTCCATGCTCTTTGGACAATTCCCTTGGAAACTGTTGCAACTGACGGTGGAATAATGCGTGCAACTTCAGAAATTTACTATTCATACCACCGAATTCTTCACGTGCTCTGTACCTTCATATTTAGCAGAAAGTGCTTCATGATGTTCAGGACACTTAGTCCCTTATGTTGATCGTTGTAATTTTTTGATCTTTCGTTGTCAGTTGCCTTTTCAAATTCTTTCTGCATGAGTCTATAATGTTGTTTTGCAGCAAATTTGCAGTACTTGTCGATTATGCGACTGCATAATTGGCATTGAGAATTTCATCCCTTTCTTTTGTCATTCCCATTCGTTTTTAAAGGCTTGTGACGATAGATCCTTAGACTGCCTCTTTTTGTACAAACAGCAACTGGACCTGTGAACATCCTTCATACCACGAACAAATAGCGAAGGGTAAACAGCACTGACACCACAGTTCTGCCAAACTGAAGAGAGTTGTGCCAAGCGAAAAATGCCACACCGCAATACTCAACGAAATGTTGCGCTGTACCGAGTACTTCACCAAAGAACAGAGCAAAGCCGAGACAGTTTGAGTCTCAGCCTATATGTGGCTCGCACACTCAGAACGTGTGCGGTTTTGCACCCTTTGGATGGTTATGCAGTAGATGAAATGTTGAAGAATGCAGGACAAACTGTTCTTAGAATTTCTCCATACCACTGCGGATTAAACGTAGCCGAGTTAGTTTGGGTCAGAATCAAAAATCAAAGGCTATGTTGCGAGCGTTTTGTTATAAACCTGAATGAAAATAGTTCAGATGAACTTAATTTTGTCGCCCTTTAACAATATTACAACTGGCGTTGTTATTTAAATCGCTTGGGTTTGAATTTGATGTGCCGCTTGCCTTTTTTTAATGCTTTATTTCATTAAATTGTAATGTAAAGTCGTTTTTCACGAGCGACGCACGCTCTGCTGTGACGTCAACCCAGCCGCCAACTGCACAGCGTGCAAGAAGGATTTTTCGACACCTCTACACGTCACGTGAACCCTCAATGCTGTCTCTGGAATAGGTGGTGGTCGGTCACATGAAATTGTTTCTGTTTCGTCCAGAAAACAGCCTTGAGAATATTAGGCAAAAAAGATGCTAGAACATCATGTAAGGAATTGTTTATAGAATTTAAAATTCTGACTATCTATTCAATGTATATGTTTGAAACAATAGTATTAACTGTAGAAGATAAGAAATATATCTGTCGTAATGCAGCAATTCATGATCACAATACTAAACAATTACAAAATTACTATTGATACACAGAAAACTGAAAAAAACTGCAAACAGTCCACATATTAATGGAGCAAAATACTTCAATGCACTGCCAAATGAAATGAAGGTAATAACTGGAGAGACATTCAAAAAACATCTAAAATCGTGGCTCATTAAGGAGTGCTTCTATAGCCTACTGTAGAAACTAAAATCTAAAGTATTATTATGTCAAATAATTGGGACTACGTTCTTAAGTTCCTATTACAAAGTAAAATTAGATTGTATACTGTTGTATTGTACTACCAATTGCTATCCATGTAATTACATGTTTCACGCAAATAAATTACAAATAGTTCTCGGTGAATAGAGTATAGAAAGGTGATTTATTTACGTCTGTAATCATTTCATTCGTTCTGTGGTTTACAATGACCATTCAGGCTTCACTATTAGATATCTGAAGCAGATTGCTTTAATTCCAACCATTTTAGTCATGAGTTATGCCTATGTAGTGCCTGTGATCTTGAATGAGCAGCACTAGACTGTCAGAAATGGTGAAGACAACTTCCTTTTGCCATGAAGTCTCTACACAGCTTTTAATCTGCAGAATCATTCTGAGGATAAACAGAGCCCTCTAGTCGGAAGTCGAGGAGAGGACCTAAACCAGAGTCTTCACGTAAGCACGGCCTGTAATCTTCCATTTAATCCCTCTATTTGTTTTTGTCCTTGAAGGAAACAAGCACACTCATAGGCCTGTCTAGGGATGATGGCCATCGCGAGTTGTCATGAAGGTGTAACGAACCGAATGATGCAAGTAGACGCACATTGTTGTCGGGACGCTGCCCACCACAGTCACTGACTCTGTGCCGATGCAGCACGCTTCACTGCGTCCTTCTTTCACACCAGCCTACTTCCGCGAGACGACGACTGTGTCTGTGGATTCTGACTATCCTTCGAGATGATGCCATATTAGCAAGGGAGCTCTGCAACACAGAGAAATGTGGCAGTGACACTATTTCTACATACAATATGATGCCTAGCTGTGTAAGATGCTGCCGTTAAGACCGTGATATACAGAGTGTTACAAAAAGGTACGGCCAAACTTTCAGGAAACATTCCTCACACACAAATAAAGAAAAGATGTTACGTGGACATGTGTCCGGAAACGCTTAATTTCCATGTTAGAGCTCATTTTAGTTTCGTCCACCTACGCTCAATGGAGCACGTTATCATGATTTCATACGGGATACTCTACCTGTGCTGCTAGAACATGTGCCCTTACAAGTACGACACAACATGTGGTTCATGCACGATGGAGCTCCTGCACATTTCAGTCGAAGTGTTTCGTACGCTTCTCAACAACAGATTCGGTGACCGATGGATTGGTAGAGGCGGACCAATTCCATGGCCTCCACGCTCTCCTGACCTCAACCCTCTTGACTTTCATTTATGGGGGCATTTGAAAGCTCTTGTCTACGCAACCCCCGGTACCGAATGTAGAGACTCTTCGTGCTCGTATTGTGGACGGCTGTGATACAATACGCCATTCTCCAGGGCTGCATCAGCGCATCAGGGATTCCATGCGACGGAGGGTGGATGCATGTATCCTCGCTAACGGAGGACATTTTGAACACTTCCTGTAACAAAGTGTTTGAAGTCACGCTGGTAAGTTCTGTTGCTGTGTGTTTCCATTCCATGATTAATGTGATTTGAAGAGAAGTAATAAAATGAGCTCTAACATGGAAAGTAAGCGTTTCCGGACATATGTCCACATAACGTATTTTCTTTCTGTGTGTGTGAGGAATGTTTCCTAAAAGTTCGACCGTACCTTTTTGTAACACCCTGTATACCACCAACGTAACTGGGCCTGATTTCCAAGGCATTTGGCAACACTGCGCTCTGCTACCACTGTGGGTCTACTCACCGTGAACCAGCAACTTTCACATGTCGCAGCGCTCAAGCTGAGGACTCCCCAGACGTCTCGCACTGGAACCTGACGCTGTCAAGTTTGGTGTCAGAATAAGCCCGTGAAGATTTGGTTGGACAACCAAAGGAGGACACAATGGAGCTGGTTCTGTAGCAGGGATATTCAACGCTAATTACCAACAGTACCTATTTGAAGGGGGAGGGTTAGTGGATGGAGAAAGAGATTGATGAATATCAACGGAGAACAAGCAGAATTACAGAGGGTAAGGCAAGTGAAGCATAAGGCTACAGAAAAACCTACATGGAGACTGTAGTGATGATTTATTTGGACAGCGACATCTGTTGGTGGCAGCTTAGACTTTAATTTTCACTCGTGAGTTTCTCTAAATCCATGAGCTAGAATTGTCCACAAATTTCCCATAATGTTAGCATTAGATACTGTGGTAACATTCAGTAAAGGATGACGAGTGAACTGTTCTAAAGTGGAATTTTACATGATGATATGGGAAGGAGTAAATGCTGTAGTGTGCTGGGTATGCCAGCAAAAAGGGCACTATGCTAACCATTGCTCAGTGTATGCCTGGCTCAGGTGAAGGCAACCTAGGGTTCCCTTTAAACTTCGGTAATTTGTAAGAATAGGCCAAACTAGCAATAGGGTTTTGTTGTAAATGGAAATTTATAGACCAAAGCGAATGTTTTAGGATAATTAAGGATGATACAAGTACTTGTAATTAAGAGTATGTATCATGAAGGATTTAGTCATAGCTACTGAGCCTAAATTAGGAATATTAGGACATCTAATTTGAGAACGATTTCACACCAAGGTAAAATATTTAACATGTACTATGTATTTCAGTAAGATAAGTTTAAGCGATTAGAACACGAATAAGGAGTCGTAACGGCATTTTTGTACTGTATTCCTATAGTGTGGCATCACCTCAAAACAGCAAAAGTGCTGAGATACCACAAGAACACGAGATGAGTCCTTTGGCCATTATGTCAAATAAATCACTTAAGGTCCATCTAGAAGCAATTTTCATGATTGTGGCAGGTCCACCAACAATAGCTGATCAAGTGAAAGATGTGACATAGTGGGAAAGTGTATAAGACATTAGGAAGATATGTGGAGGTAGGAGAAGTAAAGATGTTTTTTTATATAAAGCACAGCTGGAGCTGGTACAGCGCCTGTAGATGTGGGAGTGATATCAGAAAGCTATTGAAGCAGTATCACTGGATAAATCTCTTGGAATGAGTGGAATTAATAAAGAATTAATAAAGGGTAATGAGAGTAGTAGGTTATGGATGTTTTGTTATTATTCTCAGTCCCAATGTGTTGAGGAATGGACTCAAGTAAAGTTACCATGGATTTCTTACTGTTGCCAATAATTTTTCTCTAATAACTAAGATACAAAATACAGTACAATAGGACAATGCGCAAACTTCAAATTTCACAACAGTCAGTATTTCCAGGCAGTATGGCAGTCTATACACAGTTCAGTTTCAGTAGATCAGTTTTGTTCTCCGTATGTTGATGCAAAACCTATCTCAAAGTACTGTACTTAATAGCCGTTAGAGATGGGTAGAAAATTATTAAAGTGGACTTTTATACGATGATAGGGGAAGGAGTACATAAAACTAAATTAGACTGTAGTGCTAGTAAGTCACCCTGACACCCGTTCCCTCCCATGTGATGGAGCCAGGGAAACTATTCACCAACGAGGAATTGACTGACATGGGTCTGTGCAAACTATAATGTAAATTTCATGTTTGTGCCAAGAACTAGTGAAAAATTCAAGAAAGTGTAGGTAATCTAAAGGAACAGTAACACTGAAAGTTAAATTTACCCCCAGAAATGCTCACAGAATTCAAGTAGGAGGATGCAGAGTGTGTATAAATGTAAATATTACAGTGCTTCTGTTACAGTCCGCTGTCTAACAGGATTATGTGGCGGAACTCAACTAAGCATGTAAGAATGTAATTTACTGAACAATGCTTGTAGCCAGACTGTGTTCTGGACACTGCCGCCACAGTCCTTTGCCAAAATGGCACACTCGACTGTGCACCTGCCTCCACACCAAGCTACTTCTGTGAGGCAGTGACTAGGTCTGTGGATGCTGACTACCCATTGCAAAACTTCCACACTAGCAAGGGAATTTTACGACATGCAAGAAAGCGGCAGTGGCACTTCTTCCACATCATCAGCTCCTGACAGCAGTATTTATAACCCTGGGGCCAGCCAGTGATTAGACAGGTGGTCCATACTCTGAGTTATGTGTGGACACTGCCATGAAGACCACGACGTGCATATGGCGTAGCTGCTACCACCGTCACCAGGTCTTGGACTCTCGACTGCTGCCTGATCACTCAGGCACTTGGCAGCCCTGCTCATCGCCACCATCGTGGTCAACTTGTCGGCAACCAACCACCTTCACACATTCAGGGGCTCGCACTGAAGACTCCCCAGCCCAGCGCCACTGAAGCCTGATGCTGCCTGCTGTAGCCATCCAACCTCGAGTATGGAGTTTGGAGCATTCGATCACCCTGTTGTCTTCTCCAAGACACCATTGCTAGGCTGGCACAAGGGTCCTGATGCAGCAGCACTAGTGCTCGATAGTTTCTGTAGCTGCCAAGGCCAGCAAAGTGAGGTCAACATGCTTGGAGATGCCGTGTAGGTGTATTTGCCACACTCATCGAGATTCCAGAGATCAGCGCTCATGGCATCTGAAGACTGAATGAATGTAAATAACAAACCATAAAGAGCATTGGTATTCATGATCTTACTTCTTCTGAATCAACATCCATATTCCGCAGAGAATCACTTGTCTACATCAAACCATCCCCACATCCCATCACAAAGGACTGGCTGTTGTTCTGGAACAGCTGGCAGCTGCATTGGCCACTGTCGACCGGCCTTATATGGCTGCTGCAAAATGCACTAGTGTTGGGTTGGCACGTTGGTCTCCTGTAATAAAGGTGGAACAGAGCTTGCCAGATATTCATTTTGCCGATGTCGTCTGTAGAAAAGCGCTGTTTGGCACCATGTAGTCATCTAATGGTGGCCGGTGGGCTGTACCCAGATCTGGAATTGGTTTGCAGGGGAGGTTGTATGTCAGTAACGGCCGAAAGACTAGCCCTATAACTCCAATGAAAAGGTTTGACACATTGCCTCTCGCTAATAATGAGATAGCCAGTGGGCTTTACCTCTCCTACTTGTGCAAATCTCTCCAGGTTGTGCAGCAGTCTTTCCTCTGTCGCAGTCAGGGCATCAAAAGAGAGGTGGAGCTGTTAGTGGCAGGAATTTCCAATATAGATGTGTGATGGCTCCTCATAATGAAGCAACGTCGCTGGGGATGAAGTGAACCAGTTTTGCATTAGGTTTGCATTTCAGGAGGATTTGTCTATCAGGTGGAAGAGCCCATTAAGGGAGCAACAGAGAGCACAGATGGCAGTCAGCTGTAGATGGTTACTCACGTCAGCACTAATGACACCTATCGTCTGGATTCTGATACCATTCTAAGTTCTTTCCACAGACTAACGGGTGGTGAAGACAACTAGCACCACTTTTAGGCCCTTTCACAGTTCTGAGGACTGACAGGGGTATTCTGGTCTGGAGCAGAGTGGATGGTCTAAAGCACACGCTTCGAGGGTTCTGTGGCGAAACTGGCTGTAGATTCCTCTGCTTGCACAGTGGAGATCTGCAATTCTCCGTGCATAGGCCAAGCGTGCAGTATTTACTGCAAGTGGCCACTTGGGTGTAAGATATAAGTGGAATGCACGTTTTTTTTAGATGAAACTTTGAGACCTGAAAGAGAGAAATCAGTACCAGCTAAATTAGTCATTTCAACCACCAGGCAGCAAATAGGGAGACTGAGAATCACGAAATATTAATTATTATTTGCCACAGTGTGTCGTGGAAAGCAGTTGCACCCACA
Source organism: Schistocerca piceifrons (assembly GCF_021461385.2). Lineage (NCBI taxonomy): Eukaryota > Metazoa > Arthropoda > Insecta > Orthoptera > Acrididae > Schistocerca > Schistocerca piceifrons. The sequence goes on along the minus strand of NC_060149.1, from coordinate 293,776,856 downwards.
GAGAGTTGGTTGGAACATGAATAAGGGTGTACGGAAATTTTTGACAACATCTGGGACATAGCTCTACATCAGAAAGATAGGCCCTCTAAGAGAAGGCGTGTTCATAGCGACAAACAGAGGCAACATGTCTAACGAGATCCAAGGCATCTTGAGTGTATTCATGCATGTGTCTCGGACTTCCTATGTATGATGATGGTAAGATTACCATTGTTCCAACGTCGTCAATATTTCCGTCATTTATGATTGCATCTCGAAGATAGATGTATTCTTCTGTGCATAGTTCCCTCTGGCTCAGTCTTATGTAAAGCATCCGCTCCGCTTTTTTTCCACATATATCTACCAAGAATTATTGTAATAAACGGTGAGTGTCGACAATGTGGTTGCATGTTTCATTATCTCTATCATTAATTGGTAAGCATAGAACTCCTTGCAAGTGAGTTCTTTGTTTCTACGCCTGTTTCAGGTTGGATTTGTTTCACGTAGTAAGATATCCGCCCTCTCCATGCAGAAATATTAATGGATATTGGCGGTCATCATATGAACGGTGTCTCTGCAATGCGTTGTAATCCTTCTCTTTTTCGTTGTACAATTACGTCACGGCTTGTGTTTTCATTGTCCACAACTACGATGGCGACTTCGTCTATCTGAGGTGCATTAAATCGAAGTTCGTGTTCTCCAGGTGGTCTTTTATCGGTTCGAATTTATAAATTCATAGTCATCACAAGTCATTCGATAGATTGGATTCAGTTTTCATTCCATAGACCCAAAAAATGAGATGATTCTCGTGGGTGTGCAACATGTCATACTTTATAAAATAATTAAAACTTCAAATTATTAATATTAAGTGTTTCATTAAATTTACTCTGAGTAGGAATGGAGTTTAACATGAAATAAAAAGGCTTTGGCTGAATTTTTTCTTTTTTCTTAACACAAAAGTTGTTTTACCTGCTACACAAAGATAGTTAAAACTACTAGAAATTGGTATTTGTAGTAAGGCATAAGATAAATTTCTATTTCAAGTAAATTGTCCTCTTCAAATTAATTAAATCTCTTCTTTAATTCTTTTACTACTCACAGCAAATCATGTTATGTATAATTTTTTTTATGTTCATAAAACTAATGCACCTAGAATTTCATTTCATATATGGTAAGGAACTACATGCGAAAGACATCTCAGAAGAGCTGGTCACAAGAAGGAATGAAGGAGGCAGTAAATGTGGTTCTAGAAGGACAGATGGGATACACTGCAGCATCTGAATCTTTCAATGTACCTAGAAATATCTTGATTGACAGAGTGAAAAAAAGTGTAAAAAACTGAAGTGATGCCCGAGCTGGCTCTGGAAAAGCTATTAGGTCGCTACGATACTGTGTTTTCTGAAGCTCAAGAAAAGGAAATAGTGAGTATGTATTATTTATGAAAGAAAGACTCTTTAGTCTGACGCTTTCCGACTGGCATTTTATTCAGCGGAAGAAAATCATAATCCATACCTTCAACAGAGTTGAAAAAATGGCAGGAAAGACTGATATTGCGGATTCGATAACTGACATTCTGAATTATTACTAAGGTCACGAGCATACATCTTTAGCTCGAACTAAAGGGTTTAATAGAGTCGCTGTTGGGTAATTTTTTGATCTTTTGGAATCAATCAACACAGAGTACAAAATTAAACCAGATAGTATATACATGTGGATGAGACAGGGAATCTCACAATCCCAAATAAACCTTCAGAGGTGTTAGCCCTTTGGGTAAAAAAACCAAGTTGGATGTTTATCTTCTGCAGAACTTGTTGTACTCATTAATGTAGAAACATGTATGAGCATATCTGGGAGCATTATGTCACCAATGTTCGCCTGTTACTGTGATTCTGGGTGTATCAATAAAAACACTTTTCTAATTTGGTTTAAGAAAATCACAGACTCTTCTAACCCTTCAGTAGAAAAACCAGTTTCGCTCATTTTGGAAGGACATGAATCACATACTAACAGTTTGGGTCTTACTGATCTAGCTTCGAAACACAATGTCATTTTAGTGTATCTTCCACTGCACACAACTTACGGCCTTCAGCCGCTAGATCTTTCTTTTATTCCCTTTGAGGGAATACTATAAACAAGAAGGTAGGCACTTGTTAACGGCACATCTTGGGTGTTACATCACCATCCATCACATTGTTAAGCTTGTGAAAAGGACTTTAACAAGCGCTGCTCTTATGCAGACTGAGATAAAGGGCTTTGTAAAGACTGGAATATACCAATTCAGTAGAACGTTTTCCCTGCTCACTTGTATGCTCCATCTGAAACTATTGCTAGACCAGGTGAATCAGATTCTACAAACCGTCAGCTACCAACTTCTACAGAAGCACCAAACACTGCACAATGAAATAGATTAGATTAGATTAGATTAATACTAGTTCCATGGATCATGAATACGATATTTCGTAATGATGTGGAACGAGTCGAATTTTCCAATACATGACATAATTAGGTTAATTTAACAACATACTTAAGTTAATATAACAACTTTATTTTTTGTGTTTTTTTCTTTATTTTTATTTTTATTTTTATTATTTTTATTTTTTTTTGTTTTTTTTCTTTTTTTTCTTAATTTATATCTAAAAATTCCTCTATGGAGTAGAAGGAGTTGTCATTCAGAAATTCTTTTAATTTCTTCTTAAATACTTGTTGGTTATCTGTCAGACTTTTGATACTATTTGGTAAGTGACCAAAGACTTTAGTGCCAGTATAATTCATCCCTTTCTGTGCCAAAGTTAGATTTAATCTTGAATAGTGAAGATCGTCCTTTCTCCTAGTATTGTAGTTATGCACACTGCTATTACTTTTGAATTGGGTTTGGTTGTTAATAACAAATTTCATAAGAGAGTATATATACTGAGAAGCTACTGTGAATATCCCTAGATCCTTAAATAAATGTCTGCAGGATGATCTTGGGTGGACTCCAGCTATTATTCTGATTACACGCTTTTGTGCAATAAATACTTTATTCCTCAGTGATGAATTACCCCAAAATATGATGCCATATGAAAGCAATGAGTGAAAATAGGCGTAGTAAGCTAATTTACTAAGATGTTTATCACCAAAATTTGCAATGATCCTTATTACATAAGTAGCTGAACTCAAACGTTTCAGCAGATCATCAATGTGTTTCTTCCAATTTAATCTCTCATCAATGGACATACCTAAAAATTTGGAATATTCTACCTTAGCTATATGCTTCTGATTAAGGTCTATATTTATTAATGGCGTCATACCATTCACTGTACGGAACTGTATGTACTGTGTCTTATCAAAATTCAGTGAGAGTCCGTTTACAAGGAACCACTTAGTAATTTTCTGAAAGACAGTATTGACAATTTCATCAGTTAATTCTTGTTTCTCAGGTGTGATTACTATACTTGTACCATCAGCAAAGAGAACTAACTTTGCCTCTTCATGAATATAGAATGGCAAGTCATTAATATATAATAAGAACAACAAAGGACCCAAGACTGACCCTTGTGGAACCCCATTCTTGATAGTTCCCCAGTTTGAGGAATGTGCTGACCCTTGCATGTTACGAGAACTACTTATTTCAACTTTCTGCTCCTGGTGCACCAGGTGCTGTATAGTCCCAGGACTCTTCAGTCCTCCTGAGTCTGGATTCTAGAAGATCTGGTGACAATAGTCTACGTCTGTAATACCCGATGATACATGTTGCCAGCCTTCAACGTCTGAAGCACGAAATGAAGAAGGGAGCCAGCCTTCTTTTTCTGGAGCAGCATGTTCACCACATATGTCATCAGGGTCAAGTTCAGTAGAGCTACAAAAAATACCATTGGAAACAAGTGCATTTCTAGTATCTCCTAAATTACTAATGTCACCCTGTCAAGAAAAGAAGAGAGTTCACAAGAAAAATGGAAGAAAAAAAAAATACAACCATCCTCATATCCTCATCTTACAAACCAGAACTGGAGGCAGAGGAGAATAAAAAAGAAGAGCAAAGGAAAATTAAAGAGGATAGGCAAGAGCTAACAATAATGGAGCATTGGACAAAGATACTAAAAATAAAAGGTATCCATAGCGAAAGCTTTCTTTTCAACTTAAGATCCAACAATATGAAAACAGCAACGTAAAAGAAAAGAATATGAAAATGAATGTTGATGAAGACGACAATGACTTGAATGAAGGTCAAGAGGCTCGCATATTATGCAGTGAATTATATTCTTGCTCAAAGGACAAGGAGGAATGGATTCCATGTCTGAACTGTAAGGCATGGTTTCACGAGGCTTGTACAAACTGTAAAGAAGAAGATGACAATCGTTGGTGACTTTTGTTCTTAAAACTTAAATCTAACCCCATGTAGTGTTAATTTCTTATTTCATCTTGACAAATGTCTACAAACTTTTAAAAAATGCGTTTGTACAGTATATTTTTTAAAATTTAGGAATAAACTTTTTTACATTTAAATCTTGTGGATGTCTGTTTTACCCCACCTATGGGGAAAACCCTCATTTTGTCTCAATGTCATAAAAAATTCAATTAAATTAAACCACTCATCATCAATGGATTATGCATGAATATTACACATCTTTAATATGTACATAATATTAGTAACCTCATTTTACAAAATACTTTCAGCATGGGGCGATTTTCATAAGATGTGGAGTTAACAGGTTGGGTTTGCCCCACTCTCACCTAACTTAAACATGTTTCGTGTTCCTTGTCTATTTCGTTTTTTTTTTTTTTTTTGCTGTTCTTTTTGTTTTCACCGTTTTTCTTGAGAAATGGCAAGATCTCCTCCTCTTTTACGTTTGGGTATTGTCTAAAATATAAATCAAATTAACTTTTTACTAACAAATACACTAAGCGCACTTTACACCCTTTGTTTCCGATTTATATTCAGTCACTGCATCACTTTGACTACTCACACTTCACTGTTTATTTTTATTCGCTCACTGCACTACTTTTTCTGTTCCTGCATTCGTCACTAGTAAGAACTGGCGTTCGAACCCATGACCGATCTTTACCAATGGGTAGCCTCACCAGTGGTGAATTCCAGAACATACCTGTACGCAGTTCGCTTGCAGGCCTCTGCGTTAGTACATGGTTCTTACAGTGGCAAGTGAGTTATGGAACTCAACATACTACCACTCTAAAACGAGTCTCATTATTTTAAAAATAGACATACATTTAACAAACAACAAGGCTCAAAACAAGGAAAACAACAAAAATAGTACTAGACACAAAATCAGGACACATAAATATGAAATTCACTAACTTTTGGTTACACAAACCAACAAACGTTACTGTCATGCTGATGAGAGACATGAAAGGTACTAACATTAAATATAAAAGCAACAGTGTTGCTATCGCGCTGTATATGAAATGTATGAAATCAAAACTGACAATAGTCAGTCCACAAAAGAAACACGCACAGCTTCTAAAGCTTATATTATGAATTAAGGATCTGTTCCTGTAAACAGCAATTTGGCAATGGGCCTTTATCTTGTACCACAACTTAAATCTGAGGGAACATTCAACTGATTCACTGCTCAGGCAGGGGACACAATATTGCTATAGGCCTCTTAACTTAGCCATCAACAGTTTTCACCATCAGCACATGCACACGATTATCAGGTCCAGGAAACAGCTGCTTTACAACGCCCAGCCTCCACAGCAAGGGAGGCAAGTTATTCTCATCGACCATCGATCGTCTATTTGGGGCTGCCATGCTCCTACTGATTTCCATTTACTGTGTTGCTGCAGTTGATGCAGGTACTCAGTGGGCCATCTCCTCCAAAATGATTGATCTGCTGTACAAGTTGCCACCTGTGCAACCTGTTGGTAGGAATCTCAAGGACGGAGGGTGGGATGGGCACAAAGTGGCTGTCCAGTGAAGAAATGGACAGGAGTGAGAACAGGCAGAGAACCTATGTCATCAGAATGGCCTTGAATTTAGGCATGCTTCTATCTGAGTTAATACCATAGTTAGTTCTTCGAAAGTCAGTACCGTATTGCCAATGACACGTTTGAGATGTGACTTCATACATTTGATTCCTCCTTCCCACACTCCACAAACTGAGGGGTACGAGGTGAAGTAAAATTCTAGTTGATACCCTCTGACGTCGAAAGTTCACCACACCTTCAACTGTAACATCATCACAGAAAAAACGTTTAAGTTCATTGTGTGCATCTACAAATGTAATATCATTTTGACTATACATGTGAGTAGGTTTTCCTCTTCTCGCAATGAATTTACTAAGGGCATCCAGAAATGAGCTAGTTACTAACTTACTAACTAATTGCAGATGGATGGCTTTGGTTGCCATGCAAATGAATAAGACAATATAGGCCTTGGCAGTAAGCTTACTGCCGGCCGGTGTGGCCGAGTGGTTCTAGGCGCTTCAGTCTGGAACAGCGCGACCGCTACGGTCGCAGGTTCGAATCCTGCCTCGGGCATGGATGTGTGTGATGTCCTTAGGTTAGTTAGGTTTAAGTAGTTCTAAGTTCTAGGGTACTGATGACCTCAGAAGTTAAGTCCCATAGTGCTCAGAGCCATTTGAAGTAAGCTTACTCTGTCTGCCACCATGCTTCACAGTAACAGGGCCTGCATAATCCACTCCGCAGTGCTGGAAAGGACGAGACTGGCTTACTCTAAATGCTGGTAGTTGACAAGTAAGTTAAACTGCAGTCTGTGACTTGAACCTAAAGCTCTTCAAACGTTTCCCAATAACTCCTTTGACTGTGTTGCACCTGTTGAGAATCCAAAACCTCCTACGCAGCACGTTCAGCAAAAGCTGTGATACAGAGAGAAACAGATTTTCATGTTCATAAATGATGAGAATTTTTGTCAGAAGATGCTTAGGTGGTATGATAATAGGATGTCGCTCATCATATGGTATGTCAGCATTCATTAACCTCCCTCCCACTCGCAAAATATCTTCTGCGTCAAAAAACGGACGCAAATCTCGTAATTTGCTGTTATATGGTATAGAAGAATTGGCCATTAACAAAGCGATCGTACTACCATACTCTCCGTGTTGAACTATGCCAAAGGCCTTTTTGATGGCGTTTTGGCATTCTTGTGGGGTGAGTGGACCAGTTATCCTGCTTGCCTGCCGCAATCTAGTGTTTTTAGCAAACCTCAGCGCATAAGTCAAAATCCTGTAGGTTTTCTTGAAAGGGGAATATTTACACAGCTATTCATCATCAACCTTAATAACGGACACCAAAGATATTTACAGAAACTTTCCTTCAGGCACATCTTCTAACACGAGTGAAAGACAAGTGCTGCAGTCCAGGTCATAGTTGAATAGCCATGAAGGACCAGACCACCACTGCACAAGTGACCTCAAATGTGTTGAACTAATGCCACATGATAAGTGACCAGCAGGACTGTCTTCTGATTTGACATGTCTCCAGTTGGGAACTGAACTCAGTTCCTGAATTTCAGAGTCTCTGTCAGCGCCAAAAGTTTTCCAGTGATTAGGACCACATTGCACCCAGCAGAGAATTATTGTGGAGTCCGTCCATAGGTGGATATCACTATTGTTTATGATTTGTAAGGCATTGGCCACCTTATGATTGAGTCGAGCAAGAAGCAGAGCACCATATAATTGCAGTCGTGGAAGAGATTGCAGTTTGACAGGAGTTACACGAGATTTGACTGCAGCCAATGAAACTACAACCTTGTCGTTGGAAAGAACACATCTGATATATAAAAATGGTTCAAATGGTTCTGAGCACTATGGGAAGCACTATGGGACTTCACATCTGAGGTCATCAGTCCCCTAGACTTAGAACTACTTAAACCTAACTAACCTAAGGACATCACACACATCCATGCCCAAGGCAGGATTCGAACCTGCGACCGTAGCAGCAGCGAGGTTCTGGACTGAAGCGCCTAGAACCACTCGGCCACAACGTTCGGCTCTGATGTATACACAAGCACCATATACCAACTGTGAAGCATCATAAAAACCATGAATTTCGAGTTTAACGTATTGAGGACAGGGAACACTCTTCCTTCCGATTGAAATAGGGGAGGTAGTGGCATATGGAGGACATTCATCGATTTGCTTGGATGACAGAACTTCATCTCAATCAAGGGTTAGTTGCCACAAGCAATGCAAGAGTAGCTTGCATCTCATGACTGCTGGAAGCCCTAGTGGGTCAAAAATAGATGCTATTATAGACAGAACATTACGCTTGCTAATCTTTGAGCACCGACGACTCTTCAACTGCATATGGAACTGGAATGTGTCACAGCCAGTGTGTCATAATATTCCTAACGTTTTCATGGTTTCTTCACTAGTAAGATTACCAGGCAAAGAGATTTCTCTTTCCTGCAATGGAATTTTTTCCATAACCTTGTGACTACTGGAACATCATTTCTTCAGTGGAAATCACCCAGAAGCAAGTAGTTGAGTCGGCTGGGTTTGAAGTTCCTCAGCTTCAGCTTCTGTAGCTGACCGACCTAAGAAGTCACTCACATAAAAGCTAGACAACAGCGCTTGCGATACCACCAGAAACCTGTCTTGATTTTCCATGGCCGTCTGTTGGAGACATCTAGTAGCAAGAAAAGCAGCAGGAGCGGTTCCATAAGTGACTGTAGACAATACACATAGTTGCATCGGTTCAGACGCTGATTCCCGCCACAGAATTCTCTGGAAGTTCCTATCATTAGGATGGAGACACACTTGGCGATACATTTCTGTTATGTCAGCTGACAGAGCCACATTAAAGGATCGAAATCTTATAATAATGGAAAAAGACGTGGCAGCAGAGCCATCAAAAACTACCCTCAACTTAGTACTTGAGCTGTATTTCTTCAAGACAGCATGATGTGGAAGATAAAACTTTGGATCAACAATATCCTGAGAATTAGAGACCTCCATGTGTCCTAGTTCAATATACTCATGCATAAATGCAGCATATTTCCCCTTCATGTTCGGTTGCCTCTTAAATTTCTTCTCACGATGCTCCAGCCTCCGAGAGGCCTGTTCTCGTTGATTCACCTAAGGGTTTACAGTCATATTTTACAGGCAGTCGAACCACAAGTGTCCTATCTTCATCTCGAGCTGTGTGGCGCTGAAAGTGAGCCTCACACATTTTATCCTGCTTACTCATCATTTTGGTAGACAGTTCCTCTATCTCCCAGAACCTTTTCAGGTTGGCATCTAAATTATCACCTGTAACAAAGCACGAAGTCACTGTAGAACAAGGTATGTTGCATGAACATGAAGGAATCCTACCAGGCAAAATCTAGCCTAATTTAGTTTCAATCAGTGATGGGTGATTTGGTTTCTCCAGCCTTTCTCTACAAAGAACATGGAAGAAAACCTCAGCACCAAGAATTAAATCTATTGTGGCAGACTTGTTGAACTCAGGATCACCAAGTGGTAGCTCAAGTGCCACATTTCAGTTTCTAATGTCAATATAGCTTGCTGGTAGGTCACTGGTGACATTTTCAGCAATAGCACAAGTGGTTCTGATATGGAAATCGTTATGCCTAGACGGCAGGTCAACATTACAGGTATAAGACACTGAGGCTGCAAAGGCATTGTTTATGCCATTCACAAGAAATGACTGTTTACTTTGTTTCCATTTTAATTTATCTGCCATACGTTAAGATATAAAGGACAGCTGGCTCGCACTATCTAGAAGCACCCTCTACGAGACTGCTGCCTACCCATGCTGTCTTTAATGTTGACAACAGCAGTTGCCAACAAGGCATTACAATTTGTGTTACATCTCCCCTTCGTAGCCTGATGGGCCAGGGAGTGGCTTCCAGATTCACCATTCTGTCCATCCCTTGAATCAGCTGACTTGTGGAGCAGTATTTGTGCCTTCCCTTACAGGTCTTACACGGAGACGTCAAAAAACTAAGCTTATTTCTTGTTACAAATACGCGTCGCTCTTCGATATTTAGTGCTTGAAAGCCCCTTGCATTTGCTGATAGCATGAGATTCACTACGATATTCACATGCCGCCTCAGCATCAACATTAGTCAGATGAGCCTCCCTCACATGTATAGTTCGATCTGAGTTACTGGCGTTTCCTTGCGGATTCCTTGAGGTGATATCCCTGATTCTGATCAACTCAACAGCCTGACATTTTGTTTGCAAAAAATCTATCAGTTGATTCAATGTGGTGAACGTGGACCCACATATTCTTACCTCCCACTCATGCCGGTCTGTGCGTCGCAAAATAGCCAACATTGCTTCAGAAAGAATCACTTCGTGAAGTGGGACGTCAGGTTTAAGAGGTTTAAGAGTTGCTAAGGCTTTCAAATAGCTACACTTGTGTTTAATTAATTGCCTATAATCGGTTGCAGTACCATGGCCGACTGTAGGCAGAGCTAACAAAGCCTTTGCATATCTGGCTGAAATTATTTTTGGATTATCATACCTCTGCATGATAAGCCCTAGGCAATTGATAGATTTCTGATGTTACAGTTATATGTTGCAAAAGGTGCCTTGCTTCAACTCGCAAAGAGAAGTTTAGATAATGAAATTTCTGTACGTCATCAATTGAGTTATTGTTCATAATGTGACTTAAAAAGGCATCTCTGTAGGAGTCCCTTTTGAAATTTGGAAAATTGATGGTAAGTAGTTTTAAAATACTGGGACTGCTTGTATGATTCGATTCCATAGGCTGTAGCTTAGCGTGCTCTTTGATTAAACCCTTGACAGTCGATTTAATCAAATCCCATGAATCCTCGAATTTTTCCCTATCCTTGCTATGAGCCGCGGATTCGCCTTCAATTTCCAGCCGACGTTGAGACGACTCAAAATCAGTCTGAACCCGCGTCAGTCTGCTTAATTTTGCCTAATGTTGTTCTCTCACAGGCATCCGTTTCTGGAATGTGTAGGTGAGAACAGGAAGCCAACAGTTGCACTTACCAGGTTTCAGCGACAGTACAGGACTGGAACAGCAGCGGAATCACGGGCGCTAGCAGCTGGTGTGTCAGGGGCTGTAGCGACACCCCCGGGATAACAAGGCCGCCCAGCAGTGTTAGTGACGTCACACTAAGCGGCCCATAGCCGACGCAGCAGTCCACGGACACCTCCGTACAGACGCGCCTGATGCTAACGATCTTCTGTCCGTCATACAGGAAGGAGCGAACTATAATTCGAACCAAAGACCAAATTATATATATTCTTGTAAACAGCATAAAGGTTCATAACGAAATACCGATTACATATACGGGCAGGAATAGGTGTAATCGATTGAGGAACTTTGCCACTATTTTATAATTGTCAGAACACTATTTAGCTTTAAAACTCGCATACAGGTGGTGACAAATGCCAACTGACAGCAGGACTTAGCATTTTCAAGCTATTACACTCAAAGTAAATTATCTTAAACACTGTCATACATAGCAAAACCCTCACAACTTTCGTTTACAATAAGGTAACAAGCGTTCGCTTTATCTCATAAAACACATGAATATTGTGAATTTACTCATATGTTCATGGTGACAGCTCTTTTCAAGAATTTTTACAAGTGTATCCCCAGTAATAAAGAATGGAAACAAAAGATGGATATCAAATGTTTCCCTTTTAACATAGACATCACTGAACACAAGATTCCGACTTGCACTGTGATACTAAGGGACTGCTCTTTCCTTTAAGAAAAGCCTGACAATTTGAAGTTCACTCTGCTATTGAAGATACTCTTCTTGAAACAATATTAAAAATGTTATGAAAGGTAAGGAAATGAAAAACAACCAAGTGCATTACATGTAAGAATGTGAGCAAAAGGCTGAGGCTCTCTTTACTTACCATTTTCAATCTCTCTACAGCTTATTTCCTTTTCCACGTAGAAATCACCAACTGAAAGTCTCATTATTGTTGTCTGTTACTAACAAAGTGCTTTTCTATTTAGCAAACCTGACAATTTGATGTTCATTCTGGTACTGAAGATAAACACTTTTCGGAGGAGTTCTAGAACCTATTCCTGCCCGTATATGTAATCGGTATTTCGTTATGAACCTTTATGCTGTTTACAAGAATATATATAATTTGGTCTTTGGTTCGAATTATAGTTCGCTCCTTCCTGTATGACGGACAGAAGATCGTTAGCATCAGGCGCGTCTGTACGGAGGTGTCCGTGGACTGCTGCGTCGGCTATGGGCCGCTTAGTGTGACGTCACTAACACTGCTGGGCGGCCTTGTTATCCCGGAGGTGTCGGCTGTAGTCTCCGATGACACGAAGTTTCGGCGAGAGCAGGAGGTGACGTCATAGATGATGGTGGCACCGTCCGTGTCTGTACTTCTCGCGTTTAGAGCTCTAAATACATTAAACGGCGGCGAAAAAATGTCTCCGATCACTGATGCTAAGGCTGTTGTTATAGATATTCCAAACAAGCCTTGGAACACTCGGTAGCGCTTACCGACGAAACCGGAATGTGTGTAATTCACACGTGGTTATTTTCTCGCGATTCTTTATGCGTTCACAAATACCGGAACAAACACGCGCGCGAACGTAACTATTCCGCTTGCTGACTGTATCCGGCCCGGAGGACCAAAAAATGTACGCAGTTCTCTTGCAGACCCCTGGTCCTGCGTTAGTACATTTAAGTTTTGAGCGTGTAGTGCGAGAGGACTCACTGTCTTCCCCTTGTTTCCACTCACAGTAGTTAGACGGAAGACAACGCTTCTGATATATAAACACTTTATTCCGTACTACTTTACAAGTGCTGTGCAGCAATATATAACAAGTGCTGCGGCCCTTGGCTGAACGAGACATACGTCTGCTCGCTGCAGAGTCTCTGTGCTGCCTGCTGGCCGGTTACACTCTTTCTGCTCTGGTGATGGCAACCTCCCTAGTGATTGTCTGTATTATGGAGTTTGTTGTCCTTGGACATTTACTCCACTGGTACTGGGTTGAACTTTGTTTCTGGGACTATTGGAGGGCATTGGACTAGTCTGAGCAGACGGGAATGAATTACTAGGTGTGCTAGAAGTCTGGCAAACTTATGAAGACGGCGTCTTCTTCTTCTTCTTCTGTTTGATTCTCGGCGTTACATCGATGATATGACGCCAGTCGCGTTCTGTGAAAACTAGATGCCTGTTTATCAGGCGCAGGTGCTTTTTGGGGATGATAGCGGTCAAGTTGGCGATTTCCCAGCCGAATACGTATGGCTTATGCGGAAGGGAAGGTTTGGGGATATTAGATGGGGTTTAGGGATAGGGATAGGTGTTGTAAGTAGGCTGTTTAGGTTTTTATGTTGGTAACGCCACGTAGCGCTCTGTATGAAAATCACTGACTGTGCTGTGTGCAGTCTGTGGCTGGTTGGCATTGTTGGAATATTCGCTATTGTAGTGTTGGGCAATTGGATGTGAACAGTGCGTAGGGTTGCGCACTTGGAGGTGAGCCGCCAGCGGTGGTGGATGTGGAGAGAGTTTTGAGATGTTGCTATAAGCGGACGACCTGGACGAGTATCCGCCAGAAAAAGGAAATTTGTAAAGATTGATGTCATGAATTGATAGATATGTATATGATGACTTTTGAACACTATGAAGGTAAATAAATTGTTTGTTCTCTATCAAAATGTTTCATTTGCTAACTATGCCTATCAGTAGTTAGTGCCTCCAGTAGTTAGAATCTTTTATTTAGCTGACAGTATTGGCGCTCGCTGTATTGCAGTAGTTCGAGTAACGAAGATTTTTGTGAGGTAAGTGATTCATGAAAGGTATAGGTTATTGTTAGTCAGGGCCATTCTTTTGTAGGGATTATTGAAAGTCAGTTTGCGTTGCGCTAAAAATATTGTGTCAGTTTAGTGATGATCAGAATAAGTAAAGAGAGAAATGTCTGAGTACGTACAGTTTTGCTCAGCTGTTTAAAAATCAAATAATGTAAGAGGTTTTCCAGCACTGTCATTCATAATTTTTCTAAGGGGACGTTTCAGAGTGAAATCGGAATGTTTTATCGCTTATTGCTTGCGCGATGACCATCAGCACTTGCTGCACGGTTTCCTTGTCAGGTAGCGGCCATGGCTCAGACGGAGGCGGCACTGCCTCTGATCCACCCTCCTCATCGGTGGATCCGGTTCTTGCTTCTCCTCTAGTGGAGCAGCGTGCGCCTGCTGGTTGTCAACCCCACTTGCCATCGTGGCAGCAGGCGGCCCCATTTCTGTGACGTCCTCTGATAGCCCCAGCGCCTCAGCAAGGGCCGGAGGGTCTTCTGTCTGCGTTGCTGAATCCACTAACACGGCGGGTGCGGGCGTCGTTTTGGCAGCGCACATCTCATCGCGTAGTTCCGCGAGTAGGCGACGTACTTCTTCCACCTCAGGTTTCAGAGCTGCCGTGTCTTCTGCGATGGCAGTTTTGAGAATAGCGGTTGCTTCATCGGTGGCTTTCCGCAACATTTCGCCGAGGCCACCATCGTCGTCGTCTTCTCGGTGGCGCGTCCCGCTTCCCCGCCAATTGTCGGAGGGCGGGCGGCCGCCTTGTCTTGATGGGCCACCTCTTCTCGTGTGGTGAGCCTCTTCTGCTGCATTCAGGTCTTCACGTAGTTGTACTTTCGCGAGATAGCAGCGTGCATGCTGCCGCAGTTTGCGCAGACAGCAGCCACTCCTCTCGGTTTGTTAGAGTGGCGTGTATCGTGCGCTTTCGCGCACTTCAGGCACATAACTGTATTCTTGCATGTCTCGGCTAGGTGCCTCATCTTTTGGCACCGGTAGCACTGCTCCTTGTTCTTCCTCGTTCTGTTCTTGTTGCCCTGGCCGTCCCCAGCTAACGTGAGCAGGAGGTTGGCTACGGCTGCAATCTTGCTTCTTCCTCCCTTTCTGCGTCCGGACATGGCGAGCGAGAAGACGACAGCTACGATGCGACCCGCAGCGCGTCGAACAGCAAAAAAATGGCCGCATACAATGGCCGACCAGCTTACCTGCGTGCACAAAGGACCTGGGCAGTCCAGTTCCCCACGCACAGTTACAAAGTTTCTCGAAAGGGAGCAGATTATACCAGACAGTCTGGTCTGCCCAGTTTTCAAACTGGCGCTAGACGGCTCTTACAGCGGCAATAGAGTTTTGCAACTCAACACGCCAAATGGTCCACAACGTTCCAGAACATTCCACAACATTCGAGAGTGTTATGGAATGTTCCACAATGATCTGTTAAGTTCCGGGATGATCCGAACATTCTGGAATCTTCCCGAATGTTACAGAATATTTCCGTATATTCCAGAAAATCATGGATCATTGTAGAATATAGCGGAATATTCTGGAATGTTGTGGAATGCTCTCGAATACTCTCGAATGTTGTGGGATGTTCTCAAATACTTTCGAATGTTGTGAAATGTTCTGGAAATTTCTAGAGGGCGAAACTTCCCAGCCCTTATATCTTAATTACCCTTCAGGTAAAAACGGGACCCTTCTTCATGGATGGGGGATAGAGGGCTACGACACCATATAACTCTCTTCATCGTACCGGGACTCGTTTCTGAGTTTTAGCTACCCACGCATTGTATGATTTTATAATATATGTTGATTTTTCGTGATTTAGTAATAGGAGCAGTTAGTTTTTAATAGGATTCGCATTGCAATACAAAACCTATTGACGTTTATCTTCAAGTTGAGACTTGCTAACTGATACTGGTTAAAATTTCGATATTTCATGTCTTTTTGTGCCTAGCCACCATGTCCGCCAGGTATGAAAGCTTTGCTTTATTGCGGTGGCTATAGATGGTGGGTATGAATCCAGATTCAGAATATAAACGTTCACAAGGTTATTTGAAGTTCAAACATGTGTAAAAGTAGCTGCTTATGGGTACCATAAATATTTAGGATCACTTTGTGCTAGATAATAAGGGTCGTATGTGACTTTTGAACCATAGATTCACATGCCATCATGAGTACAGCGAAATTACTAATGATACACTGTTGTTGAGTTTCCATAGGGCGCCTGCTGCTTTTAATCGCTGTTTTTCTAACTAGTTAGTTCATTAACCAGTTTATGCAAAACCACTCGCCATGTAGGTGATTGGAAAATTTTTTAGAGAGCAAAAATGCTTCGAATTGCGGTAGGTCTTTGGGAGGATCCAGTTATTCTTTCAAAATCTCTTGTTCATAAAAATAAGAGTATTTAGCTTGACTAAGGATTATTCACTGATTTATTAGACAGAGGTAAGTGTGTTAGCAGTGTGAAATACTAATGAGCGTGCTGATACATTTGAAATGTCACTCATTGCAATAAAGTTGAGGTTACAAGTATTATGGACTATGACTACATGTTTCCTCTAATCTCTGCAATATCGTAGTATTAATTTACATTGGCCGAGCGGTTCTAGGCGTTACAGTCTGGAACCTAAGGACAATACACACATAAATGCCCGAGGCAGGATTCGAATCTGCGACCGTAGCGGTCGCGCGGTTCCAGACGGTAGCGAGGGCACAAAGGCAAGCTGAAGTTTTTATGCACATGCTGACAATGCTTTACGCCCAGTTATAGGTGCTCACTCAAAGTTACACACAAGTTTATCACCGTCTTACGATACAGTTAGGGAATATTTTTAAAGATAATAGGAAGAAATGTTCTTGAAATTAAGAACTAATTAATTTCTAAACATTCCTACATGGGAAGACTTTCACCAACTGGTACTATCATGCCCTTTTAGCAAGGCGATTGCTTTGTCTCATGGCATTTCCGATTTACACGGGCTATCGTTGTGTTACATGTACCGTGACTCGCCGTCCAGGCAACTATTTTCTATGCATCGAAGTCCAAGTACGATGTTCTGTCACCCAGCCTTATCTCTGACTGCTCTGTGATACATCTATCAACTGTTACAGTCAATGATAATAATTGACTTCAACCCCTGTTATCAAAGCCGAGTGTCTGTGTGACGTACGAGATGTGGTGCCCGTGAAGTTGGCCACGCACGATCTGGCCGCAATCAAATGCACTTATATCAAGCACTTGGGTAACTCACAAGGGAAGTAAAAGATTTGATAACATCCCAACCTCCCCCCCCCCCCCCCCATATCTCTCTCTCGACCACTGTGACTATCTGTTATTAAACTGTTCATGTGAGCTCATTAGTGTAAATATAATACGGATTCCTCCATATTTACTAACAACAGATGCCTGCGAAGAATAGCTCATTTGCGTGTTGTATTGGCTGCGCCTACTGTTCAAGCAAATTGTTTGCTTACGTAAGCTGGATTTTGGACCACAGTGAAGAAAAAGGTTCACGTTTGGACTGAGTAAGGAACAACATTATATTTCCATTTCCAATGTGTATTGTTATAAATTATTAATGAATATTTCAGTGTGGATATGGGGAATAGAAGATGATAGTAAAAGTATATTGTGATAAGCAAATGAACATTGTATTTCATTGCTATAAACTTATGGATTTAAAGCAGTCATATTTGTGAAATCTGGTCGCTTCCAGAGGAAGCAATAATGTATTGTATTGAAAAGAGGGGTATTTAGCTGACAAAATTCTGAAGCCATTAGGCCTGTGAACTTCTGGTCGTTTCTATTTCTGAAATACATTTTCTATGTGGGAAACGCGTAGTAGACTGACCCAGAGGACAACATTGGCAGAGGGTTAGCAGGTCGTCTGGTCGTTTTCATTTCTGGAACGCCTTTTCTTTGGAACGAGGAGTATGACGGACAGGCTGGAGTGGGAGAAGCAGCCAACTACCAGTGAGGCTGAAGTGGGAGAAGTAGCCAGCTATCAGTGGTTGAGTGAGGTCATGTAATGGTGCGCTCTTCATAATTTTAATATTTTGTGCTAGCACTGATTCAGTTTATGGAGGAAGATGATAATTAGCACATTCGCAGTAATAAGCGTTCTCATGTAGGTTGTAACCATCGATAGAAGATATTTCTAGGTAATATTATCATGCAGAAAGAATTACACAATTTCCCTTCAAGAATGGTTCAAGAAGGAAGACAAAATGGCGTGCTTGTTCTGCCTAAATAATGTGAGATGTGAAGATACTTTTGAAGCAGTTTTGCACCATATTCACAAGTGCATGGCTTTTGACAATACAAGCTACCGACAATTTATTTCGTAATTACTAATGTAACAGGAAAGCCAGACTTTTGTTAGCCGAAACTGTGGTAATTGTGCCTTTGGATTAATGCTATAATAATTACTTCTCGAAAATGTTAACCTGTTGTTTCAAGTACCTTATATTTATTTTGCTTAAATCCCATACAAAAATTATTATCTGTTAAGCGGAAAAGTAATTGCATTGAATGCTATGTGTGTGTGGTAATTTATGCAATAAAGAGGATATGCACAACCTTGATGGGTCACATTGTAACACTGCTTGATTAAATTCTTTTCCTTAGTTTCTCAAAACTTAAGTAAATTCAGTTTGGAAAGCATAAAATTCGTCCCTTCAGGACGGCGACCGGTACTGGAAGGTAAAATTATTTATTTTCAGAAGGAAAGTAAGTCGGTATTTGTTCCTGTGTCAATGGTAAATACTAACACTGCGCTTTAGTGGGAAAAATTAGCTATCGCAACGATAATTAAAGGTAAGGAATGAAGTGTTAAAGTTTGTTTCTGGATAGGAGGACGCTCTAGTTTTTCACTAAACGCTCCAGAATAAGTATGATAGCCTAAATAATATTGAAGCACATTTACACAGGGTTAACAACTCTAAAGAGTTCAGTTTGAGTCTAAACAGGTGTTCCACAAGTGTAAAATTTTATTATTCTCTTCGAGTCAGTAGCCAGATGCTACTAAATTCGTTGACGGTTGTAGCAAGGTCACGTAGTTTTGTGGTTGCGAACAGCCAATCGAAATAGTGCACTACATGCACGAATAGAGTTGCACAGATCACGTTATATTTGGGCAGGTTCGTTATATATGACAACCATGACACAACTTTACATATGTTATGTCTATTGCTGCGAATCTATCAAATTTAGTGTGACCAGTAGAGTGGACTAAGTAGTCAATGTTAGGGTGTGAAGATCCAGAAATAGCATTGGTTACCTCTCACGATTTGAACTAAAATTATACCATATTAAGTAATGCTCTGAGGTACAAATTGGCAAACTGTGCACAAAAAGATTCTATTACTTTAAGTAAGATTTGATTAGATTGTATTTACGCACTGGAAAGACAAGAAAGGGATCGATATTATTATTAAAGTTAAAGAAGTAGTATACCAGAATAATTAGGAACTAAGACTGTTTCTGACGACGACAATCAAAATGTAATTATTAAATGGGAACTGAGCTAAGAACAAGAAGCGGACAGGGAGGCGTTGTGAACCTTTTCAGCGAAAGAACACATAGAAGCAGGTGACAGTCCTACGAGCTCAGGCGAAAGTGAGTCGACCGCGAACGTGCTTATGGCCACTGGGCAGTGAGACCTGCCACTGCACTTGGAGGAAGAAAAGAGACGAGTGACTTAATCATAAGCAATGTTGTGGACATTGAGGTTGAGCCCAAAGAACCGGGTGATCAAAAAGTCAGTATAAGTTTGAAAACTGAATAAATCACGGAATAATGTACATAGAGAGGTACAAATTGACACACATGCTTGGAATGACATGGGGTTTTATTAGAACCAAAACAATACAAAGGTTCAAAAATGTCCAACAGATGGCGCTTCATCTGATCAGAATAGCAATAATTAGCATAACAAAGTAAGACAAAGCAAAGATGATGTTCTTTACAGGAAATGCTCAATATGTCCACCATCATTCCTCAACTATAGCTGTAGTCGAGGAATAATGTTGTGAACAGCACTGAAAAGCATGTCCGGAGTTATGGAGAGGCATTGACGTCGGATGTTGTCTTTCAGCATGTCGGTCGATCACGATACACTTGCGACTTCAGGTAACCCCAAAGCCAAAAATTGCATGGACTGAGGTATGGGGACCTGGGAGGCCAAGCATGACGAAAGCGGTGGCTGAGCACACGATCATCACCAAACGACGCGCACAAGAGATCTTTCACCCGCCTAGCAATATGGGGTGGAGCGCTATCCTGCATAAACATCGTACGTTCCAGCAGGTGTTTACCAGCCAGGCTGGGGATGATGCGATTCTGTAACATATCGGTGTACCTCTCACCCATCACGGTAGCAGTTACAAAACCAGAATCAGGCATTTCCTCGAAGAAAAAAGGCCCAATAACCGTAGATGTGGTAAATCCAACCCATACCGTACTTTCTCGTCGTGCAATGGCGTTTCCACGGCAGTTCTAGGATTTTAGGCAGCCCAAATTCTGCAGTTGTGGGCGTTGACAGACCCTCGGAGCGTGAAATGACTTTTGTCGGTCCACAACACATTACTCAACCAATCGTCATCTTCCGCCATCTTTTGAAACGCCCACACTGCAAATGCCCCCTGCTTCACTAAATCGCCAGGTAACAGTTCATGATGCCGATGGATTTTGTACTGATAGCATCGGAGGGTACGCCTCAGTGCCAACCAAACAGTAGTGTATGGAATGCTGGTGCGACTGCATGAGCGCTGACTTCCCCGTGCATAGGCGAACCCGCTACAGTCTCCAATTCTTGCTGAATTGTCTCAGCAGCATTACGCCTTGTGCTCGGTCGGCCACTACGGGGTCTACCGTCCAAACAACCCGTGGCTTCGAACTTCGAAATCATTCTCGCCACAGTTGCATTTGTCAATGGACCTTTACCCGTTCGAATCCCCTTCCTATGGCGATAGGATCGTAATGCTGAACTAGCACATTCCCCATTCTGATAATACAGCTTCACTAAAAGCGCCTTTTCAGGTAACGTCAACATGCTGCAACTGCTGGTGCATCTGATTCTCTCTTTTTTTTCTTTATTGTGATTTCATTTCCCTGCCCCATATGGGCAGGGGAGGGCTGTCAGCGGCACAATCCGCCGCTCTTCAGCCGAGCGACATGAACTTAAAATAAGAATAAAATGGTACATACATAAGGCGATAAAGGGGAACTTAAAACAGAATAATGGGAGAGAATGGAGGTAAAAAATATAGACTAACATGGAGACGTTCATGGAGGACAGTTAAAAAAAGTCACCAGAAAGTTAAAAAACACAGTTGGCGATTCTTCAAAACTCAGAGAAAACACTGAATGGACATGCACACGTTAAAAGTCGGCCACTGTAGTAAAAACAGTCCGGAACAACACACTTAAAACCCACTTGGAGCACACACGACGAAGAATAAAACTGCCAGGCGGGACCTGCTGAGGGAAAGGGCAGAGAGGATGGAAAAGGAGGGGAGAGCAAGGGGCAGCAGGGGAAGCGGCGGGATGAAGAGAGGAGGGGCATCAGTGGGTACACGAAGAGGCAGGAGACATGTGGGGCGGGAGACGAAGAGGGAAGACAGGGCAGGAGGGAGTGCAGAGACACTGAAAGGAGGCACAAGAGATGGAGGGGGAGATTCTCTCTCTCATTACGGCTCCTTTTATACACGATTGTCATGCGCAGTCATTGACGTTTTGCTGTCCAGCGCCATCTATCGGATATTTTGTGAATTTTGTTTTTGTTTTTTGGTTCTAATAAAACCCTATGTCATTCCAAGCATGTATGTCAATTTTTACCTCTTTATTTATTAAGGTTTCAAATTTATACTGACTTTTTGAACATCCAGTATATGAAGTTTCTGGCATTAAAAGCGTAACAGGAAAGTTTGAGTATGGAAACGGAGAAACAAGTGAGAATAAAAGTTTCGAGCAGCAATCAGGCAATTTAGAAATAATTCAGATATTGCAAACTCTGACTATTAGGTTTAACAAAAAAATGAATATTATGAAAAGTGATCTCATTAGTCAAATGGAAACAGATAAAAGTGATCTGAAATAAGATAGTTTTGGTTAGGCAAATGCTAAAATAACGAAATTAGGAGCAGATCTGTCTGGTAATATGGAAAAATTAGAACTCCATCTTTCTACTAAGATGGAAAAGAATATGAGTGCCTTGAAAAGTGACCTACAAAATTTGCTACAGGACGTGAGTGACCTGAATGCTATTGTAACAGGCAGGATAAGGAAACAGGACAAAAAGATAATAAGAATTGATTTGGCGGGACTTGTATTAAGAAGGAAGTGCATGAAGTTCGAAACCAGGTTATAGAAATAAACAACAGGATTGATACTGAGTTATAAAGGATCATAGAGAATACTGAATCCTTCATTGAATCTAAGATACAAGAATCAGCAGCAGTAGTAAAAACTAAAACTCATGTGGAAACAGGTGTTGAACTGCCAAAGCTGACACGGAAGTGCAAAGTATTATAGATCACAGTCTGTCATATGAAAGCACAACTTTAGAAGTTCGTAGTAGTAAAATACAATCTTTGTAACAACAGATAAAAAATAAATAAAATTACTTACTATGTGTGGTGCAATAGGTTAAATTTGTAATAAAGGAGATCCATAGAAGAAGCCAACGGTTTTGTATCCTGTGGAATTTATGTAGAATTGTGACAGGGTTTTTCCAGCAGAAATGAGTGACCAGGAGAAAATCAATGCTGTAATGGATGCCCTGGCAGGTGATGCAAAACGATGGGAATTAAATTTAAATCTAGCGAATACCACGTTTTCTAAGTTTTAGGAGCTGTTTTTACTAGAATTTCGGTCAGAACAGAAACAAGACAGATCATGGTAACAATTTGGAGTCATACATATGCCAGTTATTCATGGAAAAAATCCATTAAAAGAATGATATGAACATTGGTTCCGTAAGGTAGATGATTTAAAGGAGCAGGGACTTGGAATCTGCAATTGCATTGGAGTTGTGGAAAAAGTTGCCAGATAATTCCAAAAGATATGTTAGCAGCAGCCACAACACTTTTGATGAGTTTTTATAAAAAAGTGCAAAATGAGCATAACTGGGAAGAAAAGTTGAGCAGTGCTTTTTGGGAAATGTGAACAGAACATAAGAAGTGAGAAAAATGGACACCAAATATACAGGGTGTTACAAAAAGGTACGGCCGAATTTTCAGGAAACATTCCTCACACACAAAGAAAGAAAATATGTTATGTGGACATGTGTCCGGAAACGCTTACTTTCCATGTTAGAGCTCATTTTATTACTTCTCTTCAAATCACATTAATCATGGAATGGAAACACACAGCAACAGAACGTACCAGCGTGACTTCAAACACTTTGTTACAGGAAATGTTCAAAATGTCCTCCGTTAGCGAGGATACATGCATCCACCCTCCGTCGCATGGAATCCCTGGTGCGCTGATGCAGCCCTGGAGAATGGCGTATTGTATCACAGCCGTCCACAATACGAGCACGAAGAGTCTCTACATTTGGTACCGGGGTTGCGTAAACAAGAGCTTTCAAATGCCCCCATAAATGAAAGTGAGGAGAGTTGAGGTCAGGAGAGCGTGGAGGCCATGGAATTGGTCCGCCTCTACCAATCCATCGGTCACCGAATCTGTTGTTGAGAAGCGCACGAACACTTCGACTGAAATGTGCAGAAGCTTGTAATGGTACTTGAATTACGTAACCATTATGATACCTCACCTGAACCTCTCGATACCAGTAATATTCTACTGTATTTCTGTAAACTACTTAACATATTTCTGAGACAATATTCAGATTTGATTTCACTTTTGATACATCGATATGTTTATATTGCAATGATATTATTCTTATGTGTATTCTTTCTTTTGCCACTATGATCTTTGTCGTACTTGTAACTCCAATTTTTGGACGCGTAAGCGATAGTCAGTTAGTTGTTAATAGAGATGGGCAAACTGAAACAGTGAACTGTTTCGAAACAAATGAAACAGTACAATGTAATGTTTCGATACGCTGTTTCGAAACAGTGAAACAGTTTGTATTTTGTAATCTAATAAACGTACACATTTAATCATCTTGAATGTCTACTGTATATGTCCATATAAACACAAATGAGCTGCGAGAGCGCTAATCATTTCGCAGAAAGTATGAAACTATCACCTGGGCGTTTTGGCAGTTTCGTATTTCCTGCAGCAAATGCGCTGCTTTCGTGTTGTGTGACTTTCATACTTTTCAATTGGCTGAGGACAGCCATAGCTGAAGACAGAAGAATCACCACGAACGGAACTTGAGGTAGGAGCAAACTGCAGAAACAACGGATATGCTACTGGGATTCCCAAATTCCGTTAGTATGGGTAATATACCCATCCTGCTAATTTCCATGCACACAAAGGGAATCATTGTGGATAATAGGCACAATGACTATAGACTCACAAATAACGCCAAATAATTCGAATAAATAACAAAATATAACAGAAAAAATTGTGTCTTTCAAGGTGTTTCGAACCTTTACTACAAAGTCACCATGCTTCCCAGCCCTTCCCGTTCACCATTACACTATCAGTGATATGTCAAACAGATTGCTTGCAACTATACCTAGATCAAATTTGTGTATATGTCTAATAACTGTCACTCTAAGCCTTTTTTTATTCAAAATGTTGTAGGCTTAGTTGCGTTTCTTAATACGATTACTGTACATGAAAAGAGAAGCGTATGCTATAAAAAAAAGTGTAATTTAATCGACTGATTTTCACATATTTATTATTTTGAATGGGAATAGTATGCGTTGTTTCATTGTTTGAAACGAAGCTTTATTTTCGGATATCTTAAGCTTCATTCTATTGCTTGTCAAAAAGAATTCCGACACTCTTGAAAGTGTTTCATGAAGTGTTATGTTGTGTTTCAGTATCTGTGCCGAGCCCGAATCTCGTACGACACGGAGCGGAATGAAACATCACTGTTTCGATACAATTAGTCCGTTCCAAGCGCAGGTGGACTGAAACAGCCTTATTTTGAAACAACGATACAGTTTCTGTGTCTGGCTCGAGATCGAATCTGGTGCGGTTATCCGAAACACGGGCGGAATTAAACACCACTGTTTCGAAACAGTGAACCACAGCCGTTCCGAAACACTGAAACAGTTGCACGTATCGATACACTGTATCGAAACATAGAAACAGTGGCCAAGTCTAGTTGTTAAGGTGTCGAGTTGTTAGAGATTCGGATCTTGAAAATGGCAAGTCTTGGACGTCATGTAGGAAAGACGCGTGTTGTAGTCCGCTTATAAAATGTGAACTTTAACAGTGACTGTGAGGAAGATGTTTTCAAGTATGTTTTGTATTGTGAAGTGATGTTTTGTGTTTACGTGATATTGCAATTAAAAGGGAGTGTAACTTAATTTCGGAGTGCTGATTATTTTTTTACATCACCATTGTCCAGCAAAAGTGTAATCTCCAAGAATGGTTTATGACGCGCATCTACATAACTTTTGAATATAGCAGGATAAAACCTAGACCTCTTTGCATCCGAGCTTGGAATCATAACCACCTAGATTTTCAACGATTGAGCCATGATTTTACGACGAGACCAGCGTGGGAAACACAAAAAGATGAGTGCCTAGTTTTTTGATTATTACATGAAATGACTTTATTAACTGTGCTCTAATGACACCTGCCACATAATATGACTATTGTTGCCCGAAAATGCAGTATTTAGCAGCGTGAGCAACACCACAATCGCTATTAAATGCTGACCTTTGTTGTGGTAGGGTTGTTAGAAGCTCCATCGTGCATGAACCACATGTTGTGTCGTACTTGTAAAGGACATGTTCTAGCAGCACAGGTAGAGTATCCCGCATGAAATCATGGCGGTGAATCGAGGAAGTACAGTACATACTGACGAAACTAAAATGAGCTCTAACATGGAAATTAAGCGTTTCCGGACACATGTCCACATAACATCTTTTCTTTAGTTGTGTGTGAGGAATGTTTCCTGAAAGTTTGGCCGTACCTTTTTGTAATACCCTGTATGTCATGAGAGGGCGTGGAAGAAGTAATTATTCTGTTCATGGACATGGTAATCATGGTAACTGTGGAACGAGAAACGATTCAAAAAAATGAATGATGTGCACAGAAGAAACAAATGGCTTGATCAAAATAAAAGATTTAGATATGGAGGATGTGGGCCAAGGATTCCAAGAATGAAGAGCAGTTCTTCTATCAAAGGATTGGAGGTTACAATGGTGAAAAAGAAAAGAAAAAAGTTGTGGTATGTACGGTTACAATCACACAGAAAGATATATGAGAAAAAGATAATCAGGTGGAATACGAGGCAAACGGAATTACAGTAACGTATTTTAAACAAATGTGCAGAAATAGTTGAGTGTTGTTAAGGGGGAGGCATATGTAGTTTTTAGTGGCAGCGGAATGTATCATGTGGATGAGTTTGAAAAAGTTGATGTTTGTGTTAAGAAACTTGGTCAGATTATTGATGGATTCAGGGAATGAAAAAAAGATGAGGAGGAGAGAATAAATAATGGAGGGAGAGACTAGTAAAGGTTGTGCCATATCCACTTAAAATGAAGTGTGAGGCAGAAGCGAAGCGTGTCATAGAGAAGAGTGCTGACAGAGATGTAATTCCAATCTCAAGCAACAAACATAGGCTCAGTCCAAATAAACAAGTAGCTTACAGAGATAGTAAGCACAATTCTGAAATGATTGTGAGAGAAAACAATGACGAATACAATGTTTGTGAAATTAAATCTTAAGCAAATAATAAAGTGTGCAACGTTTAAGCAGATGGGAGTGGTGAAGATTTCATATCCAGAGGCAGTGAAACAGTAATGCCCAAAAGTATGAATGAACAAAGTAAAGAATTACAGAAAGGTTTAGAGACTGAGAACAAACAAGTTATTGAATCAAAAGTAGATGAAGGTGTGCTAATTCAGCATGAAAAGAAAACAATTAAAAAGGCAGAAAATAGGAGAAACAAAAGATATCTGGATAAAGTAGATGTTTTAAAAGGCAATCATGTCTTGGAGAAATTTCCTTATGGGAAGATAATGAGAATAGGTCTTATGTTAACTGAACACAGACTACGATATCTGAAAATTTTTATAGGAATAATTTAAAGCTCTTTTTGACACAGATGTACAAATTAATTCTACGTAAAACCAGGAATAGTGATAATGCCTGTAGTTGGTATTAAGGTAGTAGCGGTTGCTGAAAAGAAAGCAATCAAGAATCAAGTCAAGATAGAGTCTGAAACACAAGGTCAGTGATTAGCCATGAATTATTAGTGGTGCTGGAGTTAAGTGGCGAAGCAATTCTGAGGAACAGCTAGTTGGTGAAGTAATGAATTGTAATTGACTGTAACAGAAAAGTAATAATGTGTAGTATATGACCAGTTACACTGATCCATTAAGGTTTCTTCATACTGATGTGAATGATGGTTTGAGTTATACTTGAGAACAATGCCATGTAAAAACCAACTAATGATCACGAAGGAAGAAAGAATGATCTAAAGGAAGTACTGAATCAGAATAATGTTTTGTCACTAACACTATTGCAGGAACTGTATCAGGTGTTAAAGGAAATGAATGAGCATTTTCCAATAAACCTGAATTGGTAAAAGGATAGGCACAGAAGTCAGAAACACCCGACTGTGAACCAATTTCTGTTCATCCATATCTGACACCCATTTCATGGAAGGAAGAGGTACACTGCGCCGGCCTCAGTGGACGAGCGGTTCTAGCCGCTTCAGTCTGGAACCGCGCGACCGCTACGGTCGCGGGTTCGAATCCTGCCTCGGGCATGGATGTCTATGATGTCCTTAGGTTAGTTAGGTTTAAGTAGTTCTAAGTTCTAGGGGACTGATGACCTCAGATGATAAGTCCCATAGTGCTCAGAGCCATTTCGACTACGCCACGGAAGTTTCGCTGTGACTGGGCCCACATGTTGCCAAGGTTGCTTCGACTACACTGCAGAAGTTTTCGCGGGGAGGACCTTACACAGCCTTCATACACTCCCGATCTGTCCCCATGCGATTTCCATATTTTTGGAGTCCTGAAGAGAGACTTCCGTGGCTGTCAATTTGCTTCAGACGATGTGCACATCTTGGACAATCATGGTGCTGTAGGGAACCGCAAAAATTTTTCCATGAAGGCGTTGACCATCTTGTCTCACAGTGGGATAAATGTATTAATAGTTATCGCCACTGATTTTGCAGTAATGAACAGTTTACTTAATTTTTTTCCATCTGTGTCATTTTCATTTGAATGTCCCTTATACAAACAACGACATCTAGATCGCATCGAAGGTGGTACCACGTTGCGATTGTTGCTACCATGTCGCGATTGACGTTTAGGGCGACAAGTCCCAAATTTTGATTCTGTTGCTGTAACTGCATCAGAATTTATGCTTCAACGACTTGCGTTAATTCAAAACAGGATTGATCAATGTACTGGAGTCTCTGTAAAGGCGTGTAAAAAACAATCATGAATAGCATTGTCCAACATAACTCATCAGATTTCATTTTTTCAACAAAAGTCGCACCCATTCCATCCATGGAGTTGTGAACATCTTTCACGAATTTCTTCAACCGTATGTCAATAATAAGAAATATCACTTGTGGGATAAATTCTTTGAAAGTGTCTGGAAAAAGTGAATCATATTTGTGCCGAACTCTTACTTGTTTGACTGTCATTGGCTTACAGTACATTATATTGGATCAAACGGAACATCTGCTAGAGAATCCAGATTTTTTGTTTGTTGTTGTTTTGTGCTTTTTCTGTCATTTGAATGTGACACCTCTAAGAGTGAGACGATTTTGTTTACATGAAGGAAGGAAGGAAGGAAGGAAGGAAGGAAGATTGGCATTTAATATTCCACCTCTGACGAGGCCATTAGAGACGGAACACAAACCGAGCGAGGTGGCGCAGTGGTAACACACTGGACTCGCATTCGGGAGGACGACGGTTCAATCCCGCGTCCGGCCATCCTGATTTAGGTTTTCCGTGATTTCCCTAAATCGCTTCAGGCAAATGCCGGGATGGTTCCTTTGAAAGGGCACGGCCGATTTCCTTCCCCATCCTTCCCTCACCCGAGCTTGCGCTCCGTCTCTAATGACCTCGTTGTCGACGGGACGTTAAACACTAATCTCCTCCTCCTCCACGGAACACAAGCGCTGATAGGACAAACATGCGAAGGAAATTAGTTGTACACCTTTCAAAGGAATCATCCTCGAATTTGTCTTAATCGATTCAGGAGAACCATGGCAAACCTAAATCTGGTTGGCTGAAAGGGGATTTTATTGATCGAAGCTTGTTTTATGGAAACTGTTACAATGCGCTCTCTCTCATTAAGAGCTGCCTGAATTCGATGAGTGTGGGCATAGGTACTGTGGACTGGTGAAATGTACTCTGGGGATGATAAACTCAAAGTAACAACTGATTTGCGAAGGATACCGTGCTGTACTCGCCATCTGGTGGTTATTGTTTTCTGGGCTGTATTACTTCTGGTTTAAACTTCTTGACTGAAGCACGGGTAGTGGTACCTGAATGTAAGAATGTTATCCATTTTCACAGCGAAGAATTTGGGATTCTGGTTTTGTGTGATTGGTTGCAGTTGCTGTATTGTTGTATTTTCCTTCGTGCCTTCTATTCCTCAGATGAAAACTACAGATATGCTTAATTTCCAGTAGTTGACTTGTGGTAATTGTTTACATAACAAACGGATCTTTTGTATGGGCGCAATTTACATTATTATCTCTCTAACTTTCTGCGTGGTGTCTGTTTGTTCTAACTCGTGTCTCCCTACCACTTTCACGCAACGACGCTCTGAGCGTGTTTTTTAGGGAATTGACTAGTTTGAACCTGGGACCTGTTGCTGGTAAGGAGACGCCAGACCACACATGACATGTAGAGTTCAGAAGAGTTCAATGAGACTAACGATGATATAATCAAATATTTAATGATTTCAGCGTCAGCTCCACTGCACTCCCTGTAAAAGAATCTTAATATTAACTAAATTTAGTGGAAGGGGTTCAAGGCTTTCCTATTTTTAGTTAGCTGGTAAAATAACATCGAAAAAGCAGTTAAGTTTACCATTGGAATTTTTATTCTACTCACAAAACATTGTTTATAAACTGCATTATTGGTAAAAGGAAATATTTTAATACAGGATGATAAAAACCAACTGCGTTCAACAAAAATGTGAACGAATATTCCCTGAATGGGTTTCCAAGTTCTACAATGGATCGAAGGATGACCTATGCCATATCACATCTATAATCTAGGTTTAAGTTAAGTTTCATAAAAGAGAAAACTATCAAAATGGTCTACAGTGACCCTCAATTATCTTTAATTACTTATTTAACCTGTCGTAAATTACAGTGGCTGATGTGGCTTCTCAATAATTATATAACAGAAAAATCATCGCGTTTCAGATTTTAACTTCAAGTAGCAAATGTGAACACCATGAGATTTAATTGACGATCGACACTAGTATTACGTAAAAAGGGGATGTAACAGATGAGACTTATGCAGTTCTGAGTGAAGCCTTATGCGCTCTTACGCGGCATTGCGTGCGTTCATTACCTTGTTGGTGGTTAAGCAGCGTCAGGGGGCGTCGGGCGGCGCAGCTCCACACACCTCGCCGTCTCGGTAGCAACAACTCTCCAACTTCTCTTTACTATAATTTACCGAAGTTGATTTAAGAAAAAGGTATCTGGCTGTGTTTTCAACTGACCAATCAGGGTCTCAATGTTAACCTTAATCTCTGCCTACAAAAATTCTATCTATCCAATGAGAAACGTTATACTTTTCGTGGTGGGGCAATGTTTTTAATGTTTGCTACGTAACAGAGACGCGTATAGTCTCACGCTAAAACTTGCAGCTGGTGTGGCCCTTTTAGTGTTATGGTAAGATCTATACTGTTCTTCTGGAGGGCTCTATCTTTTAACGTGGGCTGGGGGGTGGTCTTGGCGGTCGGCGGGCGATGTGGGTGTCCCTTATCGTAGGGCCTTCTAGCTTACACGACTCTGGTCTCGGCTTCTGTTCTCGTTTCTCCCCTCGGAACTGCGTCTGTTTCACGGTGGGAAGGTATGACATGCATTTAGGCGTTCTTGTGTTAGTCTGTGGTATTCCATCTGCTCACTCGTTGATCGTATTACTTTGGTTAATTTAATGTCAGGATTTATTCGGAGCTATGTGACATACTGCCAGATTTGCTATCATGTCAGGGTTTTCATGGAAGGTGTTGGATTTGCCTAACACCTTACATCTCACACCACAAAAATTTTTCTTGAGTGGATGGTTAGTGTCATCTGCATAAATTAACGCTTGGGTTTCGAGGTTAATCGTTAGATCATCAGTTTATTTGCAGTAGAAAGGGAAAGTATTTGATGATAATCTTCTCCATTTATCATGGCAAACGAAAAAGGAATTTGTGCTCTGATGGACATTTTGTGTGCTGAGCCAGTCGTTAATAACTTTTACTAGAATTCATCTCAGTTATTTTTTTATGATCTACTGTGTTATGTGCTATAGTAAGCTCTATAAAAGCCGCTCTTCTAATTTACCAAAATTCGGAATCATTCCTAGCACGTTAAAGATCCGTTCACCACTTGACTTCTTTCGTCTGCGACCCATCAGTTCTTGAATGATAAACTTATCACCGTGTACTGATATTTTGTTTCACGTCAATTTCTACAAGGCTTTGAACAGACGACAGGGAAGGTATACTGATCGGAAATTCTTTGGATAAGATGATTTCTTCCGAAGTTACGCAGAGTCACTAATTTGGCTTCGAACCAGTTTATGGATTTTAAGTCCAAAATATATTTTATATTTTTGTTTTAGAATGGTAGAGAGCAATAATCAGCCGTCGTTCCCGTTCTAGCTTTATAAGAGCAGATCCAGATTTCGACTAGTAACTAGCCAAAGTCAGTGCAGTATTTAGCAGTTGTTAAATATGCTCTAGTTCGTCTACACCTGTTGTTCGGGCTACTGCCACAGTTAATTAAAGACTACTCCGTAATGAACTGTGACAGGTGCCTGAACAACAGGTGTAGACGCACTAGGCCTTGTTTAACAGTTGTGAAATACTGCACTGCTAATGGTTAGTTACTAGCCGAAATCCGGATCTGCTCTAATAAAGCTCGAACGAAAACGACAACTAACTGCGGCTATCTACGATTTTAAAAGTCATATCACAGTCGTTGAGCGCATTCCACTTTCCTAATGGTAGGTAATTTTATATTTTTTGTTGTTTTTCTCACTACCTTCATTTAATCTGTTTTTTATTTTGATTAGGAACTATTTCGAGCTCTTAGCATTAGATTGTGTGCTAACTTTCGCACAAAAGTTTTGCATTAAGAACGGGAAAGAGACTCACTGAATGCTAACGAAATTCTGCGTGCAGAACGATTCTTTTTTAGCTCTCGTCCAAGCTATTATACAATACCAACAATTAAAAGGTAGGAGACGAGGTACTGACAGAAGTAAAGCTGTTAGGACGGGGCGTGAGTCGTGCTTGGGTAGCTCAGTTGGTAGAGCACTTGCCCGCGAGAGGCAAAGGTCCCGAGTTCGAGTCTCGGTCCGGTACACAATTTTAATCAGTCAGATGCAAACCGAACACCCGCCACAACGGGACCATGGAATGGTTCCATTCAAACCTAATCACCACACGCGTTGAGACACTTTTCCCACTGGGAGATGAGACGATCAATTTCTGTTTCACTGATTGCGGTCGGCAGCTGGCGGGTCCACAACCGCACCCAGTCTTGCACTACTGAAACCGATGTCACGGATGTCTTCCTTCAGGTCACCAAAGATGTGAAAATCACACGGTGAACGATCCGGACTGCACGGAGAACGCTGCAGTGTTTTCCAACCAAATTGCTGAAGCATAGCCTTCGACCGATTGGGAGAGTGGGGACGGGCGTTATCGTACAACGGGATGATTTCGTCCGACAGCATTCCTGGGCGTTTTTACTTTATGGCGAAGTTGCAGTTTCTTGAAAGTGTCTTCATAGCGCTACACACTGATTGCTGTTACACGCTCTTTAAACGGTTGAGCCCCTCCACGTCCACACAGAGGTGGTGGTGACCATGTGAATAGATCCTCTGTCATCTCCGTATTGTTAGTTGCAAATCGAGGAGTTCACGGGATGTGGGGTCGTGATGTTGTCCGTGAGTCTGGGTAGGATTACCCATTAACAGGGGCTCACCGAGAAATGGACGAAAAGCGATGAAGAGTACCGGGTTTAAAGGCAGAGGGAAAAAAGTGCAAAGCCAAGCGCCAGGCAGACAAAACCTCTGCGATGGTCTGGACCGGTAGTTAGAGCAGTAGCGGATTTTCTTCCTATCTGCGATAGATCATGTAAGGGTAAGGATGGTCAATGATTGGTTATCGTGCAATGGTCGGTAACAGTGTCATAGCTAAAGTTTGTCATAAGTGTATCAATCAGAATCGACGTGAGGTACTGCTGGGCTGGGCACCGACGATGTCTCCTTGGCCAACTGCAGCGTCGGCATACCTGTAAAAGCCATAGTCGTGGTGTTAGTGGTCGATTAGTCACAGAATCGAACACCAACTGGAGGAGGTTGTGTGGTTCTGTTTGTGTTTAGTGTGCAAGATTTGGCTTCCCTGCTGTGGGCTGCTGAGCGACTGTGTGATTCATCAGGCGGTGCCTGTCAGTTTTGGTGTGATGCAGGGGTTCGCCGTTATTTGCGCTGTTTGTGTGCCTTAGCTTGCCACAGGTGGTTATGCGTCCCTACTAAGGAGTGATTTTGGGCAATTGTGCTTCCACCTATGGTTGTGGTCGTAGTTTCCCGCATTCAGGATGGAGAGGTTGTTCGAGTGTCTCGAATTCCTGTCTAGTCCAGTGGCGAGTTTTTTGAATACCTTCGAGAGAGTCTCGAGGCGGTATCCACTGTGAAGGTCTACGGTGCGTGTGTATCGTGGAGTATACTTATGATACGTGTAACCTTGTTCTATATGACCTGCAGGCGGCGCAGGAGTGTTGGAGCTAAGCATCCTCAGACTAAGGTTGCATACATCGTCAAGGGTCTAATCAATTTCATCGTGTATATGGACTTCGACACCATCCTATTCAGTGTACTTTTCCTGTCGAGCATTGGCTAAAGTTGTTTGACCTTCGCGTGTGCTCTGTTGGCAACGTTTTTTACGTGGTCCCCTCATCTTAGTTTCGGTCCAGCCAGGCACCTAGGTACCTGACTTTCTCACGGAAACATATTGGGCATATGTGTAGTACTATTTGTCTGCAGTGTTGGCATTTATGCAGTTGTATTGGGCGTATGTGTAGAGTTATTTGTCTGCAAATGCAGCTTTACTGTATGATTAAATGATGATGGCGTCCTCTTGGGTAAAATATTCCGGAGGTAAAATAGTCCCCCATTCGGATCTCCGGGCGGGGACTACTCAAGAGGACGTCGTTATCAGGAGAAAGAAAACTGGCATTCTACGGATCGGAGCGTGGAATGTCAGATCCCTTAATCGGGCAGGTAGGTTAGAAAATTTAAAAAGGGAAATGGATAGGTTAAAGTTAGATATAGTGGGAATTAGTGAAGTTCGGTGGCAGGAGGAATAAGACTTTTGGTCAGGTGATTACAGGGTTATAAATACAAAATCAAATAGGGGTAATGCAGGAGTAGGTTTAATAATGAATAAAAAAATAGGAGTGCGGGTTAGCTACTACAAACAGCATAGTGAACGCATTATTGTGGCCAAGATAGACACAAAGCCCATGCCTACTACAGTAGTACAAGCTTATATGCCAACTAGCTCTGCAGATGATGAAGACATTGATGAAATGTGTGACGAGATAAAAGAAATTATTCAGGTAGTGAAGGGAGACGAAAATTTAATAGTCATGGGTGACTGGAATTCGTCAGTAGGAAAAGGGAGAGAAGGAAACATAGTAGGTGAATATGGATTGGGGGGAAGAAATGAAAGAGGAAGCCGCCTTGTAGAATTTTGCACAGAGCATAACTTAATCATAGCTAACACTTGGTTCAAGAATCTTGAAAGAAGGTTGTATACCTGGAAGAATCCTGGAGATACTAAAAGGTATCAGATAGATTACATAATGGTAAGACAGAGATTTAGGAACCAGGTTTTAAATTGTAAGACATTTCCAGGGGCAGATGTGGATTCTGACCACAATCTATTGGTTATGAACTGCAGATTGAAACTGAAGAAACTGCAAAAAGGCGGGAATTTAAGGAGATTGGACCTGGATAAACTGAAAGAACCAGAGGTTGTACAGAGTTTCAGGGAGAGCATAAGGGAACAATTGACAGGAATGGGGGAAAGAAATACAGTATAAGAAGAATGGGTAGCTCTGAGGGATGAAGTAGTGAAGGCAGCAGAGGATCAAGTAGGTAAAAAGACGAGGGCTAATAGAAATCCTTGGGTAACAGAAGAAATATTGAATTTAATTGATGAAAGGAGAAAATATAAAAATGCAGTAAATGAAGCAGGCAAAAAGGAATACAAACGTCTCAAAAATGAGATCGACAGGAAGTGCAAAATGGCTAAGCAGGGATGGCTAGAGGACAAATGTAAGGATGTAGAGGCTTGTCTCACTAGGGGTAAGATAGTTACTGCCTACAGGAAAATTAAAGAGACCTTTGGAGAGAAGAGAACCACTTGTATGAATATCAAGAGCTCAGATGGCAACCCAGTTCTAAGCGAAGAAGGGAAGGCAGAAAGGTGGAAGGAGTATATAGAGGGTTTATGCAAGGGCGATGTCCTTGAGGACAATATTATGGAAATGGAAGAGGATGTAGATGAAGATGAAATGGGAGATAAGATACTGCGTGAAGAGTTTGACAGAGCACTGAAAGACCTGAGTCGAAACAAGGCCCCGGGAGTAGACAACATTCCATCAGAACTACTGATGGCCTTGGGAGAGCCAGTCATGACAAAACTCTACCATCTGGTGAGCAACATGTATGAGACAGGTGAAATACCCACAGACTTCAAGAGGATATAATAATTCCAATCCCAAAGAAAGCATGTGTTGACAGATGTGAAAATTACCGAACTATCAGTTTAATAAGTCACAGCTGCAAATTACTAACACGAATTCATTACAGACGAATGGAAAAACTGGTAGAAGCGGACCTCGGGGAAGATCAGTTTGGATTCCATAGAAATGTTGGAACACGTGAGGCAATACTAACCTTACGACTTATCTTAGAAGAAAGATTAAGAAAAGGCAAACCTACGTTTCTAGCATTTGTAGACTTAGAGAAAGCTTTTGACAACGTTAACTGGAATACTCTCTTTCAAATTCTGAAGGTGGCAGGGGTAAAATACAGGGAGCGAAAGGCTATTTACAATTTGTACAGAAACCAGATGGCAGTTATAAGAGTCGAGGGGCATGAAAGGGAAGCAATGGTTGGGAAAGGAGTGAGACAGGGTTGTAGCCTCTCCCCGATGTTATTCAATCTGTATATTGAGCAAGCAGTAAAGGAAACAAAGGAAAAATTCGGAGTAGGTATTAAAATTCATGGAGAAGAAGTAAAAACTTTGAGGTTCGCCGATGACATTGCAATTCTGTCAGAGACAGCAAAGGACTTGGAAGAGCAGTTGAACGGAATGGACAGTGTCTTGAAAGGAGGATATAAGATGAACATCAACAAAAGCAAAACGAGGATAATGGAATGTAGTCGAATTAAGTCGGGTGATGCTGAGGGAATTAGATTAGGAAATGAGACAAAGTAGTAAAGGAGTTTTGCTATTTGGGGAGCAAAATAACTGATGATGGTCGAAGTAGAGAGGATATAAAATGTAGACTGGCAATGGCAAGGAAAGCGTTTCTGAAGAAGAGAAATTTGTTTACATCGAGTACAGATTTAAGTGTCAGGAAATCATTTATGAAAGTATTTGTATGGAGTGTAGCCATGTATGGAAGTGAAACATGGACGATAAATAGTTTGGACAAGAAGAGAATAGAAGCTTTTGAAATGTGGTGCTACAGAAGAATGCTGAATATTAGATGGGTAGATCACATAACTAATGATGGGGTATTGAATAGGATTGGGGAGAAGAGAAGTTTGTGGCACAACTTGACCAGAAGAAGGGATCGGTTGGTAGGACATGTTCTGAGGCATCAAGGGATCACAAATTTAGCACTGGAGGGCAGCGTGGAGGGTAAAAATCGTAGAGGGAGACCAAGAGATCAATACACTAACCAGATTCAGAAGGATGTAGGTTGCGGTAGGTACTGGGAGATGAAGAAGCTTGCACAGGATAGAGTAGCATGGAGAGCTGCATCAAACCAGTCTCAGGACTGAAGACCACAACAGCAATGTTGGTATTTAGCCGGCCGGTGTGGTCGTGCGGTTCTAGGCCCTTCAGTCGGGAACCGCGCGACCGCTACGGTCGCAGGTTCGAATCCTGCCTCGGGCATGGAAGTGTGTGATGTCCTTAGGTTAGTCAGGTTTAAGTAGGGGACTGATGACCTCAGATGTTAAGTCCCATAGTGCTCAGAGCCATTTGAACAATTTTTTGTTGGCATTTATGCAGTTGTTTCGTCTACAAGTGAACAGCACTGCCTCGCACTTGTCAATGTTTACTTTAACACGCCATCGATCCAACCGAGGCTCGGCAGCTCTGAGTGCAGTCTGTAGTCGTGAGTTTATGTTTGATGGTTTCCAGTCTTGCGCTAGGATGACTATGTCATCCACGTAGATGGCAACCATGGTGTTTTGTGTAGTTTGTAGATCGTTTATGTATAGGGACCAGAGGATGCTGCCTTGGGGAAGAAGGAGGTCATCATGACCCTACCAGGATTTGTGTGAACAGTTTTGGAATTCTTTGGCGGGGGCCATGTGGGCTGTTTCCACTGTTGGCTTTGCCGTTTCACATCGGGCACGAATGGTGGCACAACGTAGGGTCATGATGACCTCCTTCAGCTGCAGCGACCCTTTACCCGTCGAGTTCCTCGAGCGTGGAAGCACCGTCAGTGCGCAGCGCTGTGAAGCCACTTGGCAGAAACTGTGACTTGCCATAAATTTAAGTCGCCCAGGAATGCTGCCAGACGGAAACATCCTGTTACATGATAACGGTCGCTCCCACACATCTAATAGGACGAAGGCTACGCTTCCGCGGTTTGGTTGGGAAACACTGCAACATCCTCAGTACAGGCCGGGTAGTTCACCGTGTGATTGTCACATCTTTGGAGACCTGAAGAAAGACATTCGTGCACGTCGATTTCAGTCGGACGAGGAAGTGCAAGAATGGATGTGGTTTGGGTCCGTCAGCGGCCAACCGCGTTCTACGAAACAGAAACTGATCGTCTCGTCTCCCAGTGGGATAAAAGTCTTAACGAGTGTGGTGATTACTTTTGATAGGAACCATTCTATGGTCCCGTTGTGGCGGGTGTTCGGTTGTCCTTTGAATGCCACTTCGTTAAATATTTCTATGATATGCCGTAAGGTTGTGAAAATGGTGTCCACTAAGGTTTTCTAGTGTTAAGATTCCAAAATTAGTCCGAAAAATAGCAGCCTTAGTAGTTTTTTTATTTGATATAACCAAGTCGCCTAAGGTGCATAGTTCTTCCAGCTTCCTGCATATTAGCAAGTGACATGGATCTTGTAGTTTGCCACATTCACAGTATTTATCAGTACTAATGTAGCCGCATTTATTCAAATTTTCTTTACAGCGGGATACACGCAGGACTTTCCAACTCATACAAGGGAGTTCAAAGCCCTCAGAAAATTTGTTTTCCATTGGCCTGTAAGAAACGAGTACAGTTGTACTCGGCGTTTATTAGATAACAGGGGTATTTTAGTCGACTGCAAAAAGCTCTTTCTTGATTTCAGTCGCTGAGGAATATCTCAGAATATAAAGTGTCTGTGATCCGTTTCTTATTTTTGTGTTTCAACGTCTGCTGCCATTCTTCTTGTTACTCCTTGGAGAGTTACACTATGTGATCAAAAGTATCCGGACACCCCCAAAACATACGTTTTTCATATTAGGTTCATTGTGCTGCCACCTGCTACCAGGTACACCATATCCGCGATCTCAGTAATCATCAGACATCGTGAGAGAACAGAATGGGGCGCTCCGCGAAACTCACGGACTTCGAACGTGGTCCGGTATTGAGTGTCACTTGTGTCTTCCGTCTGTACGCGAGATTTCCACACTCCTAAACATCCCTAGGTCCATTGTTCCCGATGTGGTAGTGAAGTGGAAACGTGAAGGGAAACGTAAAGCAGAAAAGCATACAGGCCAACCTCGTCTCTTGACTGACAGAGACCGCCGTCAGTTGAAATGACTCTGAGCACAATGGGACTTAACATCTATGGTCATCAGTCCCCTAGAACTACTTAAACCTAACTAACCTAAGGACATCACACAACACCCAGTCATCACGAGGCAGAGAAAACCGTCAGTTGAAGAGGGTCGTAATGTATAATAGGCAGACGTCTATCCAGACCATCACACAGGAATTCCAGACTACATCACGATCCACTGGAAGAACTACTACAGTTAGGCGGGACGTGAGAGAACTTGGATTTCATGGTCGAGCGGCTGCTCATGTCACACATCACGCCAGTAAATGCCAAACGACGCCTCACTTGGTTTAAGGAGCGTAAACATTGGACGATTCAACAGTGGAAAAAAGTTGTGTGGAGTGACGAGTCACTGTACACAATGTGGTGATCCGATGGCAGGGTGTGGGTATGGCGAATGCCCGGTGAACGTCATCTGCCAGTGTGTGTAGTGCCAACAGTAAAATTCGGAGACGGAGGTGTTACGGTGTGGTCGTGTTTTTCATGAAGGGGGCATGCATCCCTTGTTTTTTCTGTGTGGCACTGCCACAGCACAGGCCCATATTGATGTTTTAAGCACCTTCTTGCTTCTCACTGTTGAAGAGCAATTCGGGGATGGCGATTGGATCTTTCAACACGATCGAGCACCTTTTCATAATGCACCGCCTGTGGCGGTGGTTACACGACAATAACATCCCTGTAATGGACTGGCCTGAACAGTGTCCTGACCTGAATCCTATAGTCACCCTTGGGATGTTTTGGAACGCCGACTTCGTTCAACTGGCTCTGAGCATTATGGGACTTAACTTCTGAGGTCATCAGTCCCCTAGAACTTAGAACTACTTAAACTTAACTAACCTAAGGACATCATACACATCCATGCCCGAGGCAGGATTCGAACCTGCGACCGTAGCGGTCGCGCGGTTCCAGACTGTAGCGCCTAGAACCGCTCGGCTACTTCGGCCGGTGCCGACTTCGTGCCAGGCGTCGCCGACCGACGTCGATACCTCTCCTCAATGCAGCATTTCGTAAAGAATGGACTGCCATTCCCCAATAAACCTTCCAGCACCTGACTGAACATATGCCTGCGATAGTGGAAGCTGTCATCAAGGCTAAGGGTGGGCCAATACCATACTGAATTCCAGCATTACCGATGGAAGGCGCCACGAACTTGTAAGTCATTTTCAGCCTGGTGTCCGGATGCTTTCGATCACATAGTGTATGTCCATAACCCGAAAGCTCTGACGTACAGGGGCAAGGCGAAGACTTTTTGTAATGAAACGTCCAGCCTCCTTCAGGGGTAGATCGACTTGTACAGAACGAGTAAAAAACAGCAGATTTGCAGCCTCAGTCCAAATGCTGTGGGTAATGTTTTCCACACTTCTTCTTACAAGATTGAGAAAGAAAGAAAGAGAATGTGCAAAACCTGACCATTTGCTTACACTGTACGTGAACACACAAACCCGCAAGGCGATTTGAAACCGTGACTCTGTTGGGCGTGAGTGGATTAATGCTCCATCCAACGGTAAACTTGCACCGCGGGAATTTTAAAACGGTGTTTTATCCACTTATTCGATGTTAAAGTAAGAGTCGGAATTTGATGTAAAGCGCGTAAAACCTGATTTCACAGAGATCTCTGTGATGTAACGGGCTCCGCTAATTTGAGACACACTAGTGCCATTTTGCTGTAAAATTACCTAGTAGTATTCTGTGAGAATGCATGAATGTTTTGTATAGCAGCTCGAATGAAGTGAGAGTGGCATACAGTCTGGATGCCTGCAGCTAATACTTGCAACATTCGTCGTCATCAACGAGAATGTCCTCTCACAGCAAGGATGTTTGTCCGCTGGGCGCGTCTGATGGGTGGTAAGAGTATCGATTGTAAAAAAGGGAGGAGAAGAAAAAAAGCGTCTTCGCGGCGCATGCCTGTCTGTTGAGGGGGAGGGAGGCTGTATACATTATTATATCAGTCCACAGCCCCGATGACAGGCTCGCTGCAATTGTGCCTATCGATTTCCCATAAACCCAGTCGCGAGGCGCTCGACTTTTGCGCCTCGACGACTCTGGCGCCTGCCTTCGTGCGTCTCCTGCACTCTGACAAACAGAAATATGCTGATAGAAAATACAAGTCGTTACGAAGGAAACAAAAATTCACTAACTAGAAAATTATTTCCAGTAGCACGAAAGGATTTTTTAACACAAAAGTAATTACCAGGACGAAGGTACATGAGTTGATTATGTAGTTTGTGGCCGGCCGGTGTGGCCGAGCGGTTCTAGGCGCTTCAGTCTGGAACCACGCGACCGCTACGGTCGCAGGTTCGAATCCTGCCTCGGGCATGGATGTGTGTGATGTCCTTAGGTTAGTTAGGTTTAAGTAGTTCTAAGTATAGGGGACTGATGACTCAGATGTTAAGTCCCATAGTGCTTAGAGCCATTTGAACCATTTGTAGTTTGTGTAGTAGCGCATAGTGCTGTGTGACTAGTGGAGGCCGAGATGCACGCGTTTTAGCTCACGCAGGCTGGCGTGAGGAGGGAAGAACTATACTGACGTGAGGTCTGGAACATGACAAGGAATGAGAATTCAGAAAGCGCACGTAATTAGTTTGATACTTAACTTTAATCCATTAATGATGAACGTCGCTCTTGACGGTACATGATTCACAATATTATCTGTTCAGAATACATAGTAATTATAGTAACTGAATATGGCGCCTTGCTAGGTCGTAGCAAATGACGTAGCTGAAGGCTATGCTAAACTGTCGTCTCTGCAAATGAGAGGGTATGTAGACAGTGAACCATCGCTAGCAAAGTCGGCTGTGCAACTGGGGCGAGTGCTAGGGAGTTTCTCTAGACTAGACCTGCCGTGTGGCGGCGCTCGGTCTGCAATCACCGATAGTGGCGACACGCGGGTCCGACGTATACTAACGGACCGCGGCCGATTTAAGGGCTACCAACTAGCAAGTGTGGTGTCTGGCGGTGAGACCACAGTTACAGCGCAGTTATCATGAGAAATGTCTCATGCGATGGGCATCAGTCATAAGAGGTGTTCACGTGCCACTAACAGTGTTGTATAGCCTGTGCTCGCAAAAAAAGATAGACATCATTAACGAAAGAAGCCGTGAATCCTTTCCGCACTGTCACCGTTGTTGCCGAAAGTGGAAAGTGCGTTTCGTCGGCCCACTGGGAATTTGACAGCCAGTCTGTTTAAAAATCTCTCAAAACAGAACAACCGTTCTGGTTTATAAGGATATCTTCCGAGGATGATCCCAAGTCGTTGTCTCACAGTTTCACGTGAACTGCTAGTCAGTTATGAGTTTCAGACGCATTGCAGTCCCCGTGGACAGAGGCAGTTGACTATGTGTCGGTCTTGTGCTCGACCTTGCTCTCCTGCCACTTCTTGGACGTGCTTCCAAACTGAGTGCATCATCAAAAGTTTTCATTGTAGCTTTAGTGAGACATTAAGATATTGGTTCTTTTGAAACTTCTAAGGCACCACATTAAACGAACGACAGACGGGAGGGAAAAAGGTGGACAGAATGTTAAGTTTGCGTGGGAGGAGAAGGGGTTTGGTGTTGGCAGCAGCAAAGTATGAGGTTTGGGCTCTTCATCCATTGCTTTACTTAAGAGAAGTGGTGAAGGGTGTCATGAAATGAGGATCATGTAGTTGCAACTAGATGAATTTAGCAAGGCTAACGAGGATCGTAGTAGCGCTCACGTAGTATTGGTGGTGATGTTGAAATTCCTGACTCACAATTCAGCTAGAAACCTTGATGCGAAGTCCCTAGCCACATGTTCTGTAGAATGGAATCATGGAAGGAATGACGGTTTGGGATATGACTAAGAATATGATTTTAGGGGTGTGAATTTAACTCACATTACTAACATCACATTCTGAGTGGTTCAAATGGCTCTGAGCACTATGGGACTTAACTTCTGAGGTCATCAGTCCCCTAGAACTTAGAACTACTTAAACCTAATTAACCTAAGGACATCACACACATCCATGCCCGACGCAGGATTCGAACCTGCGACCGTAGCGGTCACGCGGTTCCAGACTGAAGCACCTAGAACCGCTCGGTCACATCGGCCGGCCATTCTCAGTGGTATGCATATACATCATCTCCTCACGATTCCGTTGCTTGTTTAAGTCTTATCGTCTTATGGAGGGAATTTATGTAAAAGGATGGGATATACTGTACAAGGTTAGTTTCTGTGCCGTAGCTTCGATTTCTGCAACCAACGACGAAACTTACAGTATCACTGCATTTGCAGAACGACGCGGTGTCAAGTGAAAATGGTGGCAAATTTGATGAAATCTAGTGTCATTCGTAAAAAAAGGACAGAAAGAAATATTAGATGATGGAACTAAGCTTCTTGTCCAAAGTAAGAAAGTAGTATGAAATCCAAAATAAGTCATTGCTTGAAGTTAAAATGACTCTGCAGTTGTGGTATCTATGACTCCCTGCATCCTTCGTCACGGATCAAAATCTTTCAGCTAGTTATATCCTTCTTCCACCCCGTCCCAAAAGACAAAAGTGTATCAATACGTCAAGCGAACTTGTAGGTTAGTACTAAGGTCAATGTTTCACGGTGTAACGTCTCGTCCACGACGAGATAATTAAAGACGAAGCACAAGCTCGTATTGGGGAAGGACAGGGAAGAAAATCGACCGTGCCCCTTCTAAGGAACTATCCTGGCTTGGACCTTAAACGACTTCGAATGTCACGGAAAACCTAATACTATTGGCTAGACGGGATTTTTAACTACCATCTTATCGAATACTGGTCCAGTGTCTTACCACTGCTTCACTTCGCTCGTTTTACACTGCAGTATATGCTGCTGCGACAGAAGCGAGCGTAGCTCTAAGAAGGCCCGATTAGCCCACTGCTGAAGATCCCAACCCATACGCTCATGTCAGCAGAGGTTAACTCTGTCTCCACCGCCACATGGGGAGTCATAGAATCCCAGAAGACATATGTTCTTCACTCTGCTATTGACATTTCAAGTCGCTTCGTCGCTCCGAAGAGCGCTTATGTGAAACTTGGGATCGGCTTCTCGTCGGATTGCACAAAAGGCGAAGAAATTAAGCCTGTATGATCTGAATTTCAGCTTTTTCTGAATCCTTCTTAGGCATGTTGCTGCTATGCCATACTCCTTGGACTCTTTTCAGAGAGCAAGTCGATGATTGCACATAACATTCCGCAAAAGTTTTAAGATTATCGTCTGCAGCAACATAATTTGTCTTACCTGAAAGAGGAAGCTACTCTACCGAAGCAGTCTCCTCAAATCTTAAATTTAATTTGCAAATACCTCGTCTATGTGGAGGTTGGATGTTTGGATAACGTTCCACAAACATATCACAAGCATCACTGTAATCACGGTCCTTTTTACATCATGTTTGCAAAACAAGTACACACTGTTCCGTACTTATATTTCTATTCACTGTGTCTCAAATAAAAGCGAACAACATAAATTCAAACTGCTAGTGTCAACTGACTTGCGGGTACTACGCACTAGTCAAATTCACAACTGACTACCACTACGCTAGGTAAAACAGAGTCTAAGGTTTGCTAGTGACAACCGACTTTGGCCTACCCAGTACTACTGAATGGATCAGAGACCTTTGAAAAACTATGTAATATGAGAGGTGTGTGAAATCTTAGGGGACTTAACTGTCAAGGTCATCAGTCCCTA
Source organism: Schistocerca piceifrons (assembly GCF_021461385.2). Classification (NCBI taxonomy): domain Eukaryota; kingdom Metazoa; phylum Arthropoda; class Insecta; order Orthoptera; family Acrididae; genus Schistocerca; species Schistocerca piceifrons. The sequence continues at coordinate 293,732,125 of NC_060149.1, read as the reverse complement.
AGCTTACACACTACTTAACCTAAATTATCCTAAGGACAAACATACACACCCATGCCCCAGGGAGGACTCGAACCTCCGCCGGGACCAGCCGCACAGTCCATGACTGCAGCGCCTAAGACCGCTCGGCTAATTTCGCGCGGCGTGTAATATGAGAAGTGCTGTGCGTTTTGTGTGCGTTATTGCGTAATGGAGTGCCAGTTGTTCATGAGAGTCGTTGAGGAATTGTCACTGAGCTTGGTTTCAGAACTTCTTTTTGTAAAAAGATTTATTAAGAATATTTATTTAAAAACGAATTCAAGAAATGAAGAGATTGTATTAATCATAGACTACATAGAGGTGCACAAAATGTTCCTAAAATTATGAGACGTCAAAGCGAACGAGAATAACACTGACAGAAAAAAATAATGCTTGTAAACTATTCTTAAATAAATATAACGGGAAATACCTAGAAGCTATGACGGTAGACATGACTAAAATGTTCAGCTCTTTGAAGACGAACTACAGGAAGAAATTAGAAAGAATTAAAGATTCAAAGAAAAGCGGCACTGGCAGTAATGATGAGGCTGAACCTACACTGTCAATTGCACCAACTAAGTTTTCTCGGACGCCAGTTGGTAATGAGATTAGTAAATACGTTGAAACCATTGGAAGAGCGTAGAGAATCACACAATTATTTAAATACATTTTTCAGTTGGTTTATTATATACACATAGGTAGTTAATCAGTTAAATGCAACACTCAAGTCAGTATATGAGTGTTAAAACGTATTGAAGAACATTTGTGCAAGTAATAATAATAATAATAAGATGCATCTTGCCATGAAAGTGTACTCTCATTGTTAAAGTAATACGAAAAGTATCTCTTATTCTTTCCATTCTGTCACACGAGTTTCTTGAGGTTGAAATCTGCGCCAGATACAGCATTTTCCTCCCTGTTTTTCGCTATCAGTCTGCCCTGAGTAGCAATAACATACAGAATTGCTCCTTCTGAAATAATTGTGCAAATAATTCGTCAGTTCTATGATTCTTGCTTTCTCAGCAAACAGACGAATAGTCTTTCGAATAACACCAACGTGTAAATTTAAATTTTCCACAATCTGGCAGGCATGACTAGACGATAGTTGAAAATTAGTTGTTCTACAGTCAGTTCTGTTTCAATATAAGGTTTCAGTTAATTATGTGACATTGCAACGTATCGTCACCGACAGTCATAAATTGTGCAGCAATATTACAGTTTGTAAGACATTTTATGGGGGAATTTTAGGATTCTGGATCAAAGAAAATTTCGAAACTTGGGGCAATAAGTACTTGAGGCAGTTTACACCCATAGTCCACGCTGTCAGGGGTCCCGGTCACTTGTTCGGGGGGAAAATGATCCAATCCACGTTTTTGAACCAAATGTAACTGTGGTGTTTAGAATTATGTGTGCGTCATTGAGCACCACTGGAAATATTAGATCATTTACATAAAACTGTATGTTTTTTCTAAAAGTTGAAGAGTACACTCGTCTCAATTTTATTTTATTAAATCACATTTTATCTATTACACATTGTTACAAGAGTCGTATTTACTTGTGTTGCATTCTGGCCAGCTTTACCTTATTGTAGACGTGCACCATAATATTGTTATTGATAATTCCCATTTATTGTTCTGTCTCAGTTGCACAACTTTTTAATTCGATCACTCTGGACGGTTGAGCACGAGCACTTCAGCACGAAAATAAAGAGCCATGAACTATCACGACATTAAGGTTACAAGGGAAGCGGATGAACACGGTTTTGGTGTCTACAGAAAACCGACTTATGCAAACATTATTATTGACTCTAAATATTGCACCCTGAAAGAATAGAGATATCATATTTTCGATCAATGACTTAATAGTTTATTAAAACTGCCACCAAGCGAGTATGAGAGGAATAAAGAAATCGCTATTATAAAGCAAGTTGCAGTGAGCAACAGTTATCCAGTATTACATCTACACCTACATCTACACCTACATGATTACTCTGCTATTCAAAATAAAGTGCCTGGCAGGAGGTTCAATGAACCACATTCAAGCTGTCTATCTACCGTTCCACTCTAGAACGGCGCGCGGAAGAAACGAGGACTTAATTTTTTCTGTACGAGCCCTGATTTCTCCTATTTTATCGTGATGATCATTTCTCCCTATGTAGGTGGGTGCCAACAGAATGTTTTCGCAATCGGAGGAGAAAACTGGTGATTGAAATTTCATGAGAAGCTCCCGTCGCAACGAAAATCGCCTTTGTTTTAATGATTGCCACTCCAATTCACGTATCACGTCTGTGGCACCATCTCCCCTATTCCGCGATAGTACAAAACGAGCCGCTCTTCTTTGACCTTTTTCGGTGTCAGTCCTACCTGATGCGGATCCCACACTGCACAGCAATACTCCAGAATAGGGCGGACAAACGGGGCGTAAGCAGTCGCTTTAGTAGACCTGTTGCACCTTCTAAGTATTCTTCCAATGAATCGCAGCCTTTGGTTTGCTCTAACCACAACATTATCTATGTGATCGTTCCAATTTAGGTTATTTGTAACTGTAATACCGAAGTATTTAGTTGAATTTACAGCCTTCAGCTTTGTGTGACTTATTGGGTAATCGAAATGTATCGGATTTCTTTTAATACTCGTGTGAATAACTTCAAATTTTTCTTTATTCAGGGTCAATTGCCACTTTTCGCACCATACAGATTTCTTATCTAAATCATTTTGCAATTCGTTTTGGTCACCTGATGACTTTACAAGACGGTAAATGACAGCATCATCTGCAAACAATCTAATAGGGATACTCAGATTGTCTGCTATGTCATTAATATAGATCAGGAAAAATTCGGGGCCTATAATACTTTCTTGGGAAACATCAGATATAACTTTTGTTTTACTCGATGACTTTCCGTCTATTATTAGTGCTGGACCTTTCTGACAGGAAATCGCGAATCCAGTCGCACAAATCAGGCGATATTTCATAGGCACGCAGTTTGGTTAGAGGACGCTTGTGAGGAACGGTGTCGAAAGCCTCCTGGAAATTTAAAAACATGGAGTCAATTGGACATCCCCTGTCGATAGCACTCATTACTTCATGAGTATAAAGAGATAGTTGTGTTTCACAAGAACGATGTTTCCTGAATCCGTGCTTACTATGTATCAATAAATCGTTGTCTTCCAAGTAATTCATAATGCTCGAACACAGTATGTGCTCCAAAACCCTAACGCAAATCGACGTTAGTGATATGGGCTTGAAGGATTTATAGCTAATAGAACGCAGCATGTCATTCTCAATGGAGAGAAGTCTTCCGAAGTAAGAGTGATTTCAGGTTAGTCGCAGGGGAGTGTCGTAGGACAGTTGTTATTCACAATATACATAAATGACCTTGTGGATAACATCGGAAGTTCACTGATGCTGTAGTATATCGAGAGGTTGTAACAATGGAAAATAGTACTGAAATGCAGGAGGATCTGCAACGAATTGACGTATAGTGCAGGGAATGGCAATTGAATCTCAATGTAGACAAGTGTAATGTGCTGCGAATACATAGAAAGAAAGATCCCTTATCATTTAGCTACAATATAGCAGGTCAGCAACTGGAAGCAGTTAATTCCATAAATTATCTGGGAGTAGGCATTAAGAGTGATTTAAAATGGAACGATCATATAAAGTTGATCGTCGGTAAAGCAGATGCCAGACTGAGATTCATTGAAAGAATCCTAAGGAAATGCAATCCGAAAACAAAGGAAGTAGGTTACAGTACACTTGTTCGCCCGTTGCTTGAATACTGCTTACCGGTGTGGGATCCGTACGAGATAGGGTTGATAGAAGAGATAGAGAAGATCCAACGGAGAGCAGCGCGCTTCGTTACAGGATCATTTAGTAATCGCGAAAGCGTTACGGAGATGATAGATAAATTCCAGTGGAAGACTTTGCAGGAGAGGCGCTCAGTAGCTCGGTACAGGCTTTTGTTGAAGTTTCGGGAACATACCTTCACCGAGGAGACAAGCAGTATATTGCTTCCTCCTACGTATATCTCGCGAAGAGACCATGAGGATAATATCAGAGAGATTAGAGTCCACAAAGAGGCGTACCGACAATCTTTCTTTCAACGAACAATATGAGACTGGAATAGAAGGGAGAACCGATAGAGGTACTCAGGGTACCCTCCGCCACACACCGTCAGGTGGCTTGCGGAGTATGCATGTAGATGTAGATGTTGATGTAATTCAGCGGATTACTCCTATTATCAGTCTGGAACTGCGCGACCGCTACGGTCGCAGGTACTAATCCTGCCTCGGGCGTGGATTTGTGTGATGTCCATAGGTTAGTTAGGTTTAAGTAGTTCTAAGTTCTAGGGGACTGATGACCTCAGAAGTTAAGTCCCATAGTGCTCAGCGCCATTTGAACCATTTGAACTCCTATTACAGTAAGTAAGTCGCTACAGAAAATTAAGACAGCAACAGCGAAAAATCTACAGCAGCACGCTAACAGGTGTACAGAAATACAACAAAGTCGTGTGCATGCCAGTGAATTATAAAGAACGTGTGTTCGAAGTGATTGCTAGACATTTTCGCAACAACAGTTTGCGTATATTGTTTAAAACTGATGACATTCGCTTTAGGCTGAGGTACCGTGTGAGTAGAGAAGCCTCGAAATTCACGGCCTCAAGCGTATATAAACTGAAGTGTGGAAACTGACCAAAAGTTTTGTAGTATGTCAAACAGGCAGGACGTTTGAATTAGGCTTCAAAGAGCACGCTGCAATTCATAGTAATAAAACAGTGTTTGGGGAGCATCTTATAACATCGAAGCATGTTGTTGGAGCTATTGATACGCATTTGGAAGTGGTGCACAATGAACTTAGGACATCTCCTGATAAAGTTAGAAGAAATTGAGATTTTTACACACCGTCTGCAAGAGCCTGGCAACACATTAAATCAACAGAACCATTTTATTAACAGCGCTTTTTTTTTTTTAGAAATTTTGAAAGCCTCTTCCAGTCGTCCACCTCGTCGCAGCGGACTTGTGATAAACAGCCCCACTCACCGAGGAGACAGCGGCAGCACATTGCCTCACACTCCAACCTAGCAGCAGGCAGGCATGCAGATTGACTTCTTCCGTACATACTGCAAAACTGCGCGCCGTATAACACCACCAAGCAGAAGCAAATGCATTTAACTATAACTGTCACAACCGCTCCCTATAACTTTAGTTGCTTCACATAGTTTCACTTTTATAATTTATTGTTTTATATTTTTTACGGCTTTGCATTTTCAACGTTTCCATTTTCTAACACATAATATTTAATGATGCTTCATGCAGTTCTAGGTCCTCTACATAATTCCACTTCTGTAAATTTTGATATTTATGCCTTTCACTATCCACTTCTGTAAATTTTGATATTTATGCCTTTCACTATTTATACATCCATTGTTCTAGTCCTATACTTTTTATATTTTAACGAAAAAATATTTATACAATTTTATTTTTATAGTTTCAGAGTAAGAACGTATGACTTTATACTTCCAAAGTTTCATAATTTGAATATATTTATATGCTTATTCAGTTTTCGCTACTTTATTTCCGGTTTTAAAATCTACTATTTTATCCCTGTTTTACAGTTTTACTCACCCATCCTGGTATCTTAAGAGAAAGTTTTTAATTTATTGACTTTTTGGCACTTTGGTGTAAGACCCTCTCTTACTGGCCTCATGCATTCTTGACACTATATATCCATCACCCCCCCCCCCCCCCCCCGACTACGCCCCCCCCGCCCCCCCCCCCCCCTTCCACTCCCTTGCCTTCTTTGCCCGCTCTCAATCCCCATCAGTTCGTTTATAATTTCACCATTTTATGCCACTTACCACTTACATCTTACATCGTTTGCCACTCAGAGTCTTTTTAAGGGGACCAAAAATGACGTAATCACCAGGGAGGGAGGTCCGGACTGCATGGAGGGTGGCCGAGAACCTCCCATTTGAATTTCTGTAGGAGTGCCGCGACTGTGTTGGCCGTATGAGGCTTTGCATTGTCGAGGAGCAGAATGACCCCACGGGTGAGATTGCCTGGTCGTTTTGATTTGATCGCTTGGCGAAGGGTGGTCAAGGTTTGCGAGTAGCGCTGGGCATTCACTGTTGTCCCGTGCTCCAGGAGGTGAATCAAAAGGGGGCCATCTTGGTCAAAGAAGAACGTCAGCATACTGAGTCACCTCGGACGACGACGTCCAGCCGTACGTGCGGATCTGGTTACCACCGCAGCCCCAGGAATTTTATGAGACAGCCATTCACCGCTTTGTGTCACAGTGGGACAAGTGTCTCAACAGCCAGGGTCAATACTTCTAACATACAGGTACTGGTTTCTGTAATTATGCCTCCGGCTCGTTTCTTTTTGAACGCCCCTTATGTGTCTGAAGACAAAGCAGAGTGGTCGAAACATGTAATCGAAGTAAAAAATTGTGCAGTTGAGACGTAACAATAAACGAGAATTACCTTAAATATCTGCGCGTATGGCCAACGGACTTACCGCAGTGTTAACACCGGTTCCCGTCGGATCACCGAAATTAAGCGGAGGTTTACTATCTTTTGGTTCAAAAAATCAATTTTTGAAATTGCATTTTTGGATCGATAAAAGTGTTTAGAATCCACCCCTGAAACGGTTTTTCCGAATACGGAACGGAAATGTTTGTTATTCGCGGTTGAACAAAAAAATGCACCTGCCTTTTTCACGCACCAGGTTATTTCTTTCGGAGGACGAGTTATTGTACCGGCGTTTGTGAGGAAACACACAAAATTCAAATGAAAGTTTGGCGCGTGTGTTTGGAAGTTAGCCTCCAAGCATTTGCATTCTGGTGCGAAGAATGTGGAGATTGCGACTTTCCTGGCAGTGAGCAGCTTCAACGAAGGGTATTCAGCAATTCTGAAGACCTTGACTACGATGGACGTCACCCTGGGACTCTATTCGACGCAGTTCGCCAAGCATCCGGACGACCACCGGATTCAAGCGGCCGAAAACCGCTTTGTCACCGTCCGCACGAGCGGCTCTGGAGCAGCACAGGATAGCCCAGATCGAGCAGAATGCCCTCTATGAGAAAGAGGAAGGACTAGTTTATGGACTCGGAATAGCTGATTGAACATAAGTTGCATAATGTTGCATTTATATGTAGTCAAAACTTCAAACGCATTTTTCTCGAAATGACTTTTTTTATCGCGCGGTATGGTAACTTCAAATCTACTGGACCGATTGGCATGATTCTTTGTTTCCGACGAAGCTAACAAAATTGTCTAGGAGTTATACCACTTTTATTGCGATCCATCAACTATAAATATTTTTACTAGGCCGATAAAAAAACCCTATTTTTTCAAATGGCCGCCATTTTGTTTCCTATGGTCCAACTTAAGCGAGGTACAACTCCTAAAGAATCTTATATACTTCACTAACGTCAAGTCAATTTTGATTTCAGACGAGCCGACTGACCTGTGACATACCGCGCGTGGAGGTCTACATCGAAATTTTGTTTCCTTCTGACGGCACTTCCCTCTTTGCTCTTCGACATTTCTGGTCGAAAAAATTCCAGTTTGTAGAGGAAATATCAATAAACATTTTGACCAAATTTGACATTGATATCTATAACACATTCCGAGAAAAAATTGTCAAAGAACATGCTTTTTTCAGGCCGAAAATAGTAAAACTCCCCTTAAGCGCTGTCGGACTTGGCTAGCACTTGTGTAGGTGACTGTTCAGGTCTGCCAAGAACTGTTGGCAGGCGGAGTGCACTCAGCCCTTGTGAGACAAATTGAAGACCTCCTTGATTTAGAAGTAGTGGCTCCTGTCACGAAAGCTGACAATGCCTGGGAGAACGGTGTGTTGACCACGGCCTGTCCATATCCGCATCCAGAGACGCTTACGGCTTAGGTTGACACGGCGGTCGGTCGGCATCGTTGGGCCTTCCAAGGCCTGGTTGTTTAGTTTCATCTACTCTTATACAGCTGCTAAATTCTCTCAAGACGATTATGTCGACTATAGTGATTATTAGCAGAGTTTGCTTTACATTTTTAACAAAGCTAACATAAAAATCATTTGTTGGTCGCACCAAGTGACATAAGCCAGTAACAAGGGGACCGTACAAACATTCCGGCCCCGATTTGATTCACATTGATAGGGAGCGTAGGGCACAACCAGGACTTCAACATGTGTAAACAGGAATACGAAACTCTCAACGGTTTTCGAGGAAATCGAGTTTGAAAATTTTAGAGAATTAAAAAAAGTACCTTACGGTGTTTCAGTCCCGAGACCTCGCGCTTGTGGAACTACACGCTTACTCGCTCGCTTGCGGAATCTTTAAACTGCAGCAACCGTACAGATTATGTACGCACGCCGCCAAAATTTTTCAAAATTGATTTTCTCGAAAACGGTTGACAGTTACGTCTTGCTGTTTACATACGCTTAAGTCCTGGTTATGCCCACACACCCTGTCAATATGAATAAAATTGGTGTGAGGAAGTTCGTACGAACTCCCTTGCAAGCGAAACAAACAGAATGTTACTCACTTGTGTTTTTTCCGCGATCCTGTTTTATGCTCGTTTTACTAATTTCAACTTCATACTCAGTCCTCGCCGGCCGGAGCGGCCGAGCGGTTCTAGGTGCTACAGTCTGGAACCGTGCGACCGGTACGGTCGCAGGTTCGAATCCTGCCTCGGGTATGGATGTGTGTGATGTCCTTAGGTTAGTTAGGTTTAAGTAGTTCTAAGTTCTAGGGGACTGATGACCTCAGAAGTTAAGTCCCATAGTGCTCAGAGCCATTTGAACCATTTGAATACTCAGTCCTTCTTTACAGTATATTTGTCTACTTTTTCAACGGATTTTTGTAAAGTTTTCATGTATTCATTAATATTTAACCCATTCAGATTACTGTGCTCACTCTTTCCCGCTGAATGTCGCAGCGTTAGGTATCGAGCTTCCACTGCTAAGCACAACGTAAATCAGGCTCACACAGCCAGTGAGTTGTGACGTTTTACTTTGTGGCATAGTGCTATAGCATGTG